>NW_016107875.1:1098665-1123291 GCF_001604975.1 Cebus imitator | reverse complement strand
AGGTGCCTACTACCGCATAGCTAAGAATAACTTTTTAGAAAACCTAAACTTTTTACATTCTGCAGCTCTCCTCATATTGAAGCATTCATATCCAACTCTGTTTTTCACCTTTTCTAATGAAAGTATTCTCCAAAGAGCAAATTGGAATGGTTCCAATTATAGTTGTCCCCGCCTTATCCTGGGGGACACATTGCAGCACTCCCTAGTGAATGCCTGAAACAGAAGTCTATATACACTGCCGAAGCCTAAATATACTGTGCTTTTTAGATCTAATGGCCAAGACAGACTGATAGTGTATAGTGTATACAGCATGGATGCACTGGACAAAGAGATGATTCACATCCTAGGCAGGATGGTGCAAAGTTTTATTTTGCAACTCAGAACATACTCTTGCCCCATTTAAAACTTAGGAATTGGACGGGTGCAATGGCTCATGCCTGTAATCCCATCACTTTGGGAGACCGAGGTGGGCAGAATACTTGATGCCAGGAGTTCGAGACCAGCCTATCCAACATGGTGAAACCCTGTCTCTACCAAAAATGCAAAAATTAGCTGGGCATGGTAGCTGGGTGTGCCTGTAATCCCAGCTACTCAGGAGGCTTAGGTAGAAGAATCGCTTAAACCCAAAGGCAGAGGTTGCAGTGAGTCGAGATCAGGCCACTGTACTTTATCCTGGGCAACAGAGTGAGAATTGTCTCAAAAAAAAAAAAAAACTTAGGAATTGTTTATTTCTGGGATTTTCCATTTAATATTTTCAGACCTTGGGTAACTGAAACTATGGATAAGGGGGGATTACTCTAACGTGAACACTGTTTATTCTAGGTATGGAGGGCTGGTCACTTTCCTAAGACAGTGCCGTAGAACAAAACTTTTTACTAATTACTATGCTCAGGGCTTTATTATTTAATCACAAGATTCTAGCACCTCCCCTATCTTCCAAACTTTGATTTTTTGAACTTTAACATTTTGAAGTAGTATTGTGAGTCAGTTGACTATTACTAACTTGCAGAATATATTTTCTATAATTCTGTGACTAGGTAACTCTATATTGTGTATGTTTTTCCTCAGTTGAGAGGGAAAAGAGTAATTCTGAAAACTGAACAGCAAGACCATTTGAAATTGAATGGTTTGCTTTGATTCTCTACTCCCGAATTAATGTAAACTTGGATACAGAATCATTTTCTATTTCAGAAAAGCTAATCCTGTTAAAAAAGCATGTTAGTCTTACAACTTAACATTATTTTCTACACTGTTAGTCCTAAGAATTTTATTGTGTGATGTTAAACCTTAACTTGGGAATGGGTTTGTATGTGTTTTTTTGATATTCTGAATAAAAAGGATATAGCAATTGGGATAGGCTTGGGTTCTTGGCCTTCATGTTCTTATCCTTTATCATTCCTCATGATAACCAAGTCAAAATTAGAAATAAGATGCTAAGAGGCCAGGTGTGGTGGCTCATGCCTGTAACTCCAGCCATTTGGGAGTCTAAGGTGGGCAGATCACCTGAGGTCAGGAGTTCGAGATAAGCCTGACCAACATGCAGAAACCCTGTCTCTAAAAAAAAAAAAAAGAAAGAAAGAATATGCTAAGAATACAAAGGTGGGCCAGGCGCGGTGGCTCACACCTGTAATCCCAGCACTTTGGGAGGCCGAGGCGGGTGGATCACGAAGTCAGGAGTTCGAGATAAGCCTGACCAACATGGTAAAACCAAAACTCCATCTCTACTACAAATACAAAAATTAGCCAGGCATGNTTAGCTGGGCATGGTGGCGCATGCCTGTAATCCCAGCTACTCAGGAGGCTGAGGCAGGAGAATTGCCTGAACCCAGGAGGCGGAGGTTGCAGGGAGCTGAGACCGTGCCATTGCACTGCAGCCTGGGTAACAAGAGCGAAACTCTGTAAAAAAAAAAAAAAAAAAAGAATACAAAGGTGGCTCTATATTAATATTGTATTGATAGGTCAAAGGAGAAAAACCATGAGATCAATTCATTAGATACTGAAAAGTCTAAAAAAAATTTTAACAAAAGATACTGAAAAATCTTGTAAATTTAATGTCTTCTTGCTTTCTTTATTAACTAACGAAACAAGAATAAGTAATAGCATAGCCATAAATAAAAAACTTCCTAAATGTAATTTTTAAAAATCTCAAACTAAAAATGAGAATCATACTTAAACGTTAGAAGCATTCCCAGGAGAGTTGGAAACAAGATTGCTATGCCTGCTATCACTACTTAACAATTCATGTTTTAAGTCCTAGCAAGTACAAAAGAGAAAAGAGGCGTAAATATTAGAGAAGGAAAAATTATTTTTTGCAAATGGCATGATTTTTTGTGGGGGTGGGGAGGCCTGGAAATCCCAGAAATCAAGTGAGAAACTTTGAAGAATAAAATAATTCAGTAATATTGCTTACTTATCATCAATGGGTTCTTGGAAAGTGCAACTTTAAGCAAAGCGATGCATAGCAAAACGAGTTTTATGCTAGGTTAAATATAAACAAGAGTTAAATTCCTACAGCATATTTCTGGTCAGAAAAACATCACTAAATGCTTGTAGTATTAAACATTTAAATGACGTCTACTAAAAATTTTAAAACTTAGTTGGATGTGGTGGCGGACGCTTGTGGACCATGCTACTTACAAGGCTGAAGTAGGAGGATCACTTGAGCCTGGGAGGTCAAGGTTGCGGTGAGCAGTGGTCATACTACTGCACACCAGCCTGGGTGACAGAGCAAAACCCTGTCTCAAAAAAAAAATTGAATGTGAGTTGTGTATACATTTAAGAAAGATGAATAAAAAGTAAGATAATTATCTGCCTCCCTGTTCCAGTTCAGGGTCTCAATGGCTAGAGCCTTTCCTGGCAATTCAGGGCCCAAGGTGGGAACTAGCCCTGAACAGGACGCCATCCCATCGCAGAGTGCTCTCATGCACACCCACACTCACTGATACTGGGCTGTGTAGACACACACACCCATTTATGTGCATCTTTGGGATATGGGAGGAAGTTCAAGCATTGGAGAAAACCCATTAAGATGTGGGGGGAATGAGCCAACTTCACGTTGACAGTGACCTCAGCTGGAACTCCCTTTTTTTCTCATAAACATTAGAACAAAATTAAGTTGAATGAAACATTTTTTGAGGACCTCCTGTAGACTAAAATTTTAAAACCCTGTTCCGTATATGAACAATCAGAAAATATAATGAAAGAGCCTATTTACAACCACAGGAAAAAGTTTAACAGTTAGAAATCTACTAAAAATACACAATTAGGGCATGGGGTGTGTGCCTGTAATCCCAGCTACTCGCAAGGCTGAGGCAGGAGGATTGCTTGAACCCAGCAGGTAGAGGTTGCAATGGGCTGAGATCAGGCTATTGCACTCCAGCCTGGGTGGCAGAGTGAGACTCTGTCTCAAAAAAAATAAAATATAAAAATAAATAAATTCAGGGGGAAGCAATAGAAACAATAGAAAATAAAAGTTAATATAATTATGTAGTGCTTACATTATTTTAAGTAATATAGAGATGCTTTATACAGGAGGATGTGCATAGGTTATATCTAAATACTATACCATTTTTATATCAGGTACTTGTGCATCCTGGGATTTGAGTATCTGTGGGGTTCCTAGAACCATTCTCCTTCAGATATCAAGGGATGACTATATCTTGTTCTTGACAGAGAAGATTTGACATTTTAAATATATCAGATGTTCCTGTAGATTAATTTGTAAATTTAATGCATTTCCAACTAGAATGCTAACAGGCTTATTTATTTTTTTAATGACCTGGAAAAAGTAAAAATACATATACAGGAAAATCTGAAGAAAAAGAAAACAGTAGAGTGACTCAAATGTTTATTTAAAATATATTGTAAAGCTTCTGTAGTTAAAATGGAATGATACAGTTGCAGACCAGTAGGAAAGAATAAAGTCAGCTGGGTGCGGTGGCTCACGCCTATAATCCCAACACCTTGGGGGAGGCCACAGCAGGAAGATCATTTGAACTCTGGAGTTCAAGACTGGCCTGGATAACATGGTGAAATCCCGTTTTTACAAAAAATTAGATGGGCAGAATCGATTGAGCTCAGAGGTCAGGGCTGCAATGAGCTATGATGGTGCCACTGCACTCCAGGCTTGGCAACAAAGCAAGACCCTGTCTCGAAAAGAAAAGGAAAGAATAAAGTCCACAATATCTGTGGGACATGAAGGAGGCTCTGTAGCCTGCTTGTTAAGAGCCTAAACTTGAGGCAAACTATACTGGGTTTGAACTGCTTCTCTCCTTGTCATTGGCTCTGGGACCTTAAACAGGTCAACTTGCCAAGCTTCCTCTTCTCCAGCTGTAAACTAGGAGTGAAAATAAAATTTGCATCATAAGGTTCTGGAGCTACCAAGTGAGGTGGTGCACACTGCCTGTTCCACGGTAAACATTGGATAAATGCTACTTATAAATGGCAGCAGTAGAGTGTGGTAAAGGTAGCTTGTCCAATTAGTTGGGAAAAGATAGATTATTTGATAATTATTCTTTGGAAGAATTTGAAAATTTTAAACAAGTTAAACCATAAAAATATGAAAGCAAGGCTAATCTCAGAGTAGGGAAGGCCTTTGTAAGTAAATCACAAAAGCCAGAAGCCACATGTAGGAAAATATTGATAGATTTGATTACATGAAATTTAAAACTTTTGTACCAAAATATGCCATTTAAGAGATCTACAGATAAAAGGAATTTGGGAGAAAAATTTTAATCTCATGATGAGAACTAGTCTCCTTAGTATGTTATAAAGCTGAGAAAAAAAGATGCACTACTGAGCAATGAAATGATGAAAGGTAAAGAGTACAAACCGGCTGGGCGTAGTGGCTCACGCCTGTAATCCAAGCACTTTGGAGGCCAAGGCGGGTGGATCACCTGAGGTTGGGAGTTCAAGACCAGCCTGACCAACATGGTGAAACCCTGTCTTAAGAAAAAAAAAAAAAAAAAAAAAAAGAATACATAGATACAGTCCTTTATTTATGTAAAGTCAAAGAACAAGGAAAATTAAGTCAAAAATTGACTGCCATGGGGCATGGCAGTTGATTGGAAAGGAGGACGAGTAAACTTTCTAGAGTGAAAAATGTTCTATATCTTGAGGTGGTTAGAGTTGGTGACAGTTGTCAGAACTTGTTAATCTAAACTCTTAAGATCTCTGCATTTGGTTGAGTGTTAATTACACTTCAATTTAAAAATTGGTAAAAGTAGTTCAGGATATCAGTAAATTTAAATTTGGGGTTATACACCGTGACTCATGCTTATAATCCCAACATTTTGGGAGGCTGAGGCAGGAGGGTCCCTTGAGACCAGGAGTTTGAGACCAGGCCTGGGCAACATACTGAGATACCTATCTGTACAAAAAAAAAATTTTTTAATTGAAGAAATTCTTGGGGCATGGTGGCATAAGCCTGTAGTGCCAGCTATTAGGGAGACAGACAAGAAGATGACTTGAGCCCAGATTAAGACTGCAGTGAGCTGTGATCTCACCACTGCACTCCAGCCTGAGTGACAGAGTAAGACCCTGTCTCCAAAAAAAAAGAAAAGGAAATGTAAGTTTAAATTAGACGCTAATTTTTAGTATCGTCATTATAAACAATTAATAAATTTTAATATCCAGGGGTAAAAAAGGAGTTGAGTGACTGTAAATTGACATGGATTTTTCAAATGGATTTTCGATAAATTTATCTGTTGACTCTGTAGATTACATGACCAGTGCTTCTTCCTGGTGATAGATTCTCACTCATGAACAAAGATAAGTGTTCAGAGATGTTCACTGTATTATATTTAAAACAACCTGGCCGGGCGCGGTGGCTCAAGCCTGTAATCCCAGCACTTTGGGAGGCTGAGGCGGGTGGATCACGAGGTCAAGAGATCGAGACCATCCTGGTCAACATGGTGAAACCCCGTCTCTACTAAACTACAAAAAATTAGCCGGGCATGGTGGCGCGTGCCTGTAATCCCAGCTACTCAGGAGGCTGAGGCAGGAGAATTGCCTGAACCCAGGAGGCGGAGGTTGCGGTGAGCCGAGATCGCACCATTGCACTCCAGCCTGGGTAACATGAGTGAAACTCCGTCTCAAAAAAAATAAATAAATAAATAAATAAAACAACCTATACTGCTACAAAAATAATGTAAATGAAATTACAAATCATTTGTGTATGATGTGCAGCCATGAAAAGGGACAAAGTTGATAGAACTGGATGAACTGTGTGGAATACTTTCCTATGTAAAGAAAAACACTTTACAAAAAAGATTCCATTTAAGTAATAATAATGTATGCATAGAAAGTTCCTTAAGGAATATTTAAGAAATGGTGAACACTGATTTTGAAATTTTTCTTTCTTCCTTCATTTCTTTCTTTTTTTTAGGAAAATGTCTGATGAATTTTCGGTAAGTTGATGAGTTTATCCATGATAAGTTTTTCATTTCTTAAGAAAAACAACATGGCCCTAACTGTGGGCTACATAAATCTTTTCACTTAAAAGAGATTGTTTTAGCTGGGTGTGATGGCGTGCACCTGTAGTCCTAGCTACTTGGGAGGATCCCTTGACCCCAAGAGTTCCAGGCTATAGTGAGCCATGATCATGCCATTGCAGTTCTGCTTGGGCAACAGAGTGAGACCCTGTCTATAAATAAATAAAAGAGATGCTTTTTGTGATTCTTGGTTTTGGGGGTGGGGGAGGAATTTTGATAGGTGATTTGCCTTAGTTTACTTAGATAATATGTTTGGAAATGTTTCCTATATATTTATGAATCCTTAAATGAAAATTTAAGATGTTACTTCTGTTGTTCTCTTTTACCCTGAGAGTATTAATCAAAGCCAACATTTATTGGAAATTGTTAAATACCAGGCACTCTTTTAAGTGTACTACATGAATTATCACATTTAAGCCTCAAGTTAACCCTAAAACAGTTTTTGAAAAGAAGCTCTATCTCGGAGTATGTAACTCCTTTGAGATAAAGCCAGGATTTAAATTCATATCTTGACTGTTCTAGCCTCTTAATTACTATGCTTTGTTATATTAATACAGCAGAGAAATGAAGCATATGATTAGTTGTATTTAGAAAACTTGAGCTTCTTTGAAGAATTTGTGTTGTAAAGTTGAGATTCAAAGTAACACCTCAAGTTTTGTGTTAAATAGAGTATTTTTTATATGAAAAGCTTAGCTTTTGAAGATGTTCTTGGAGTTTATAATCCCTCGCTCTATAGCTTACTGTTTATTTTCTGTGGGTTTATAATAGTGTTTGATATGACTTTTCCCTAGATAAGATAGATAAGATGTATCTGTTTTGTATTCCAGTTGGCAGATGCACTACCTGAACACTCCCCTGCCAAAACGTCTGCAGTGAGCAATACAAAAACTGGCCAACCTCCTCAAGGCTGGCCAGGCTCCAACCCTTGGAATAATCCGAGTGCTCCACCTTCGGTGCCATCTGGACTCCCACCAAGTGCAACACCCTCTACTGTGCCTTTTGGACCAGCACCAACAGGAATGTATCCCTCCGTGCCTCCCACCGGACCACCTCCAGGACCCCCAGCACCCTTTCCTCCTTCCGGACCATCATGCCCCCCACCTGGTGGTCCTTATCCAGCCCCAACTGTGCCAGGCCCTGGCCCCACAGGGCCATATCCTACACCAAATATGCCCTTTCCAGAGCTACCTAGACCATATGGTGCACCCACAGATCCAGCTGCAGCTGGTCCTTTAGGTCCATGGGGATCCATGTCTTCTGGACCTTGGGCTCCAGGAATGGGAGGGCAGTATCCTACCCCTAATATGCCATATCCATCTCCAGGGCCATATCCTGCTCCTCCTCCTCCCCAAGCCCCTGGGGCAGCACCACCTGTTCCATGGGGCACTGTTCCACCAGGAGCCTGGGGACCACCAGCACCATATCCTGCCCCTACAGGATCGTATCCTACACCAGGACTCTATCCTACTCCCAGTAATCCTTTCCAAGTGCCTTCGGGACCTTCTGGTGCTCCACCGATGCCTGGTGGCCCCCATGTGAGTGTTCAATTTGTTATTTTAAATGTACTGATTGTACATAAGCACAACTGAAAGATTGTTTCTCCCCAGTTTTGGATGGAAGATTAAGAAAGCTTTTAGGGTTTTAAAAGAGGGTGGGTATATATTAAATGAGTAAATTTCAAACCTTCAGGTGAAGCATTTAAAAATGAAAGCACTATTTTAAGTATTCCTTGTGCTAAAAAGAAAAATTTTCCAAAGATCCCCAGAGACTTTGTAATGTAGTAAGCAGTGTCCTCAGTAGCATCCTTTAGGTAAACTCTGAAGTTCATTTCATTAGGATGTTTTGTTTTATTATTATTTCTCAGTATTGTTTTGTAGCATCATACCAAAGCTCAGTTCAATACAAGCAGGCTCTACCTGTCTGGCCTGATAGAGGTAGATTTTTAGAGAATCCAAGGCAATAAGTAGATAACGTTGCTCATCTTTCAAGCAATTCTCGAACTCAAGATTATACCCCTATTCTTTATTGTCAGTTTACATATAATGCTTTATGCTTTACTGTCGCCAGAGTGGGGTTAACATCTTAGTTGAGGAGCCTGTTTTGGTCATATAACTGAGTAGAAAAGTACTCCTGTGAGGTAAGCCAAGTGAGTATCCAAATGCAGCGTAAAGAACTTAACTTAGGAAAAAAATTTGGGAACTTTTTTTTTTTTTTTGAGACAGAGTCTTGCTCTGTCACCCAGGTAGAAATGCAGTGGCACGATCTTGGCTCACTGCAACCTCCGCCTCCTGGGTTCAAGCTGTTCTCTTACCGCAACCTCCTTAGTAGCTGGGATTACAGGCATCCGCCACCATGCCCAGCTAATAATTTTTGTATTTTTAGTAGAGACAGGGTTTCACCATGTTGGCCAGGCTGGTCTTGAACTCCTGACTCAAGTGATCCACCTGCCTCAGCCTCCCAAAGTGCTGGGATTACAGGCCTGAGCATCCTCACCTGGCCAGGAAATAAAAATCTGTTGACTCTTAACACAAAATAACTAGTTAGATCTTCAATTAGATTAGTCAGACATCCACTTCAGCTATAAAGGGAAAAAAAAAAACCATAAAGTACCCCCAAAACTTGAATTTCTTGCTATATATATATTCTCTAAAAATATTTGGTTTTGCGTTAAGTGTATGCCATAGTAAATGACGTAATTTGGTTTTTGGATTTATTAAGCAATAAATTTAAGCCACAGTAAGGAGTTAATAAACTCCATTTGCAAAATCTAGAAGTTGACTTTTTCTTTCTTCTATTTCAGTCTTACCATTAAGTTAACAATGGACGAAGAGATGACGCTTTGCTTTTTGAAGTACATCTATATGCACATGAATGCATATATAAAAATTGCTGGTTTCACTATTAGAGGGCATTCATGAAAGAACAACTCTTGCACCTCTCAGAGAAGATAACTGCCTCTTGTACTTGGATGTGTAGTACATCATATGTATACAATCAGATAAAAGCATAGAAGTAAATCATTCGGATGTGATTTTTGTTTGGTTTTCATGGAAAGTTAAAGTGATTAAGTATATTGAATAGCTCTTTGACAGAATTTGTTTAAACTATGAAACTACACACTTAAAAATCTAAGATGATGTGTGGATTATTGTTAGAATCTGCAACTCATTGGCAATTTATTTCAAGTATTTTTCTATAATCACTTTCCCCTCCAAATAAATACACTTTGAGTATAACCCCTCATATCTAAACAAATGATGCCTCTCAACATTTTGAGCTGCTCTGTCAGATAAATAAACCTGGTCCTCTTGAGGTTATATTTTGGATATACATTTTTAAACTGTCAGTAATTATTGTCAGATGTGAAGTTTAGTAGACAGCCAGTGTTCATTTTTATCCTTGAGCTTTTAATAAAACTTCGTTTGTTTTTAGTCATATGGGCCATACAGCACTAAAGTCTGCTCTTTATGGAAACTAACTTTTTTCTTTTTAATCCAGGCCAACATGTATGTAAATTAAATTTTTAGATAATTGATTATCTCTTTATACTACTTGAGATTTGATTATGAGATGTGCATATTGCTTTGGAAAAAGCTCAAGGAAGGAAAGAATTCTCTCCTTTGTTTTGAACCTCAAACTAGATAAACCCTAGGAATTGCTTAATTGCAACAAGTAGTTTTCTTTCCCACAAAAAACTGAGGCAGCTCTTCTGCCCAGGGCATTCCCTGCAGCCACCCCCACCCCAGTTGCCCTTGGTTCTTTAGAAGGAGCACAGCCCTTGATTCCTCCCTGATGTGCTAAACTGGCACACTCTAGAGGTGTAAAACATAAAACAGTTGTGTTTAGAGAACCTTAAGTCATGCAGATATGACTGTTCTCTTTGTACAAGTGTGAATCAAAATAATGTATCTTTCAGAGTCTGGTTAAGCTATGTCATTGTCTCCTGCATAGTTTCCTGAGTCTTTTTGTAAAGTGCTTTTGGCTAACAGTTCAGTTCTGTATTTGTTGACAGGTAAATAAGTGGAGTTGAGTGCCATCTTTGAAAAAATTACCCTCTAGCTCTAACACTGAAAATAATAAATTGTAGATCTCTGCAACTGAGTTTAAAGCAGTGTGACTGTATTGCTTAAATATTAATTATTGTTTATAACCACCAAAAAACAGCCCTAGTAGTTTTTTGGCACCTTATGTTTAAATCAGATTCTTAGATTTGGGGTAGACCTGACCTTGTTATTTATTAGATAACATTTTGAATGTATCCATTGGATTTCTAAAATGTATTGTGAATTTTCTCAGACAAACAGGATTTATGCTGGAGCTCTGTTTTTGCTTAGAAATAAAATATTTAGTTTATTTCTGCTCTAATTAAAATGTCAAGAATGCCAAATGCTGCCAGTTTTTTGGTTTGATAGCTACCTCCTTTTAAGAAAGCAGAATGGTTACCTTTGAGAGGAACATTCAGTGTTTAAGCCTCCATTGTGTTAACTAGATGATAGATTCAAGCGTTCAGAAATGAGAAACTAACTTGTTAACATATTTTCAGATTGGGGAAAGTTGTTAGATGGCTCTTACCATAGTGACAAATGTCATCATTTTTTCTTTCACATCTCTGTAAGGACAGGTGTTGGCTATCTACAATACTATGGAACTCTTGTCAAAGTAGCCCCCAGTTGACAAGGCAGGTAACCTTAGGAGTCACAGCTTGAATTGTCATCAACATCAAAATGTCAGTTAACCAGGCCGGGCGCGGTGGCTCAAGCCTGTAATCCCAGCACTTTGGGAGGCCGAGGCGGGTGGATCACGAGGTCAAGAGATCGAGACCATCCTGGTCAACATGGTGAAACCTCGTCTCTACTAAAAATACAAAAAATTAGCTGGGCATGGTGGCGCGTGCCTGTAATCCCAGCTACTCAGGAGGCTGAGGCAGGAGAATTGCCTGAACCCAGGAGGCGGAGGTTGCGGTGAGCCGAGATCGCGCCATTGCACTCCAGCCTGGGTAACAAGAGTGAAACTCCATCTCAAAAAAAAAAAAAAAAATGTCAGTTAACCATGGAGGGATAAAATGATCTGAAAAGTGAGATGGCTGCAAAGATACCTCTCCTTAAGTTACTTTAGCTATCCTACATTGGGATAAGCTGACAGCTTAGCAGTATTTAGTTTAACACTACAGCGGGTATAATTTGACTAGGAAGAAGAGATAGCAGTTTTAGGATTCTATAAATGTGAAGTCCATTGATTTGGGGAGAAAAATCTGTTGCTAAAGCACATGAAGGGCTATGAATACGATTTGGGATTGCTACTCCCAATAAGCATAACTTTGCTAGTGACCCATACTGCCCATGTGCCCTAAATGATACTGCCATTGTAGTCCCTTTGTTTTCAAGGACTTTACGACTGGTATTTTGGGGATTTTTTTTTTTTTTTGATGTAAGAATGGAGATAAAAGGGATAATAGAATTTGCTTTTATATTCTTGTTATTTTTGTAAAGCATCTTTTCTTCAATTCTTGTTGGCATTCTGGGCCAAAAAGTATTTTAGGTTGGTTCAGTGTGGAGTTAAGAAAGGCAGGAGTTTCAGTGGAGGAATGGGGAACGGCACAGAGAAAGGCTTTTTTCCTTTTTAAAAGGGAATAATGTTGCTTTCAATACAAGACATGATAGGCTGAAATTGGTTTATGGAAAAGACTGCTTGCTAGCAAGTATGTTTGGTCTTAGTGGGGATACAGATTATAGAATATGCTGACATTTGGGCTTCAGAGGAAGAACTTTCAAATACATCTAACGGAAATAGTTGAGATGTGTTCAGAAATACTGTTTCTGGAGTTGGAATCTTAAGTTTTGAAATGTTGAAACCAAAAAGACAAAAATTAAAACATGGACCTAATAGACCTTAGGTCCTCATTCACACACAGTTCTCAAGAATCAAGTGGAGTGCTTCAGATAACCTTGGCTTGTCTGTCCCAGCCTGCCACCACCTCATCTTTTCATGCTTTTAAAGACACCATTTACAGCTCTGACTCAGCCCTATTTTGTGTAAAGTAATACACTGATTATTCAGAAATAGACAATACATTTTCTAATTACCCAAGGACTGACTTCCTTGTCTACTTTACTGTAGGTTGTCTTCAGTAGAGAAGAGTAATAGGGCAGAGAAGAAAAGTATATATTTTGCCTCAGTCAGTCACACCACTACAACGGACTATTGGAGTATTTTCTAGAAAACCAATCAATTTGCCCTTGATATGTTACCTCACAAATTATTAGTGCTACCTATGGCACTCATGTACAGCTTTTGAAACTTTGTGTAGATGAAAATAGCTCTACTCAGAGTTTTTGTTAAGACTGTGCCTACTTTAAATATCAATTGCCTACACTTCTTAACAATAAGTGCCAATGTCTCAATTCTCTCACCCTGAATGACAGAAGCTAGTTTTATCAAATGCCAGGGTTAGAAAGCCTGGAAATTAGGCACAAACTTCCAAGTTTTTGAAGACCATAAGCCTAAATTCAGATAAATCACACTGATCTATTGTACTATGCATAGAAAGTTGTATGTGGCTTTCAGGGAAGACTATTTTTTGATTTTAATAAAGCAATATTTAGTATTGAAGACAGACACTTTTCAGAATTCTGCCATGTAAAACAAAAATTGCCAATAAAAATCAGTATTTTGTAAATGCCAGGCAAGCTTCTAGCTATCGAAAACATCTGAGTCATTCAGTAGATGCTATTGTCCTTGATCCAGGTTCTTTGCCAGCTATGAGGGAATCCCTGTCCTTGAGAGGCTCATAGTCTAGAAGTAACATTACAGAATTGGTTAGCACACCATTCATTATTAGTTTACCTAGATAAACGTGTTAGGGTTGCTGCTGGTGGAAATTATAACCAGCCTTTGGGCATTTTAAAGGGCAACATGTGGCATACCTTTTCTAAAAACAGAGTTAATGTTTTTCAAGATTGTAGTGTTGAGCACAATTCAAGTGTGCAAAGTAACAGGATAGTTTGTTTGCCTCTTCACTTTACCCCTGGATAAAGGCACTTTCACTGCCTGTCACTGATTAACAGATACTGACTTGTTGCCATTAAGTAAACTTGACTGTGTGCTCTATGAAAGTTCTTTGTAATTTTCTTGAAATTGTGATTTTTCATTGACAGTAATGACAAATTTAATGTATGTAATTGTCTATACATTTTAAGTTAAACTGCCTAAAATGTGATTTGAGACATATACATTTGTTTGTATTGTAAATTGTAAGCAATCAGTTTGAGTACTAGATTTTATCACCTGCTGCTGTATTTGTAAACAAAGACAAATGTTGCTTTAAAAAGTAATTATAATTAGGAATAGGCTATGGATGTGATACTTGATATTTTTTAAGATAAACTTGTTTGCTTTTGTGTATTATACCTGAAAACTTTTTTAAAAAATGTATTTTCATGGTTTCACAGATTTTTTCATGTTTATTCTTTAGGCCTAATTCTGGGCTTCTCTGAGCAAGTCCAGAGCCTAATTAACACAAATTTGTTGTCATAAAGGAGGGAAAAAGGGCCTGAGATACCTTTTTGCATGTGACCTACATTGACTAAGGATGTCTGGAAACAACCATTCCTCCACACACCCTCTTTCAGCAACATGGTGTCCATTGTCTCCTTTCAAGGCTAGGCTACTCTTTGTAACCAGATTATCTGCATATACAATAATATGAAGTCAGGGAACTTTCCCTGTCCCCACTCCCCTCACTCCCCCACTTTCTGTTATCAAAGATAGTTCTACTTTTGTCATTAACTGCTACACATTTAGTGAAGGTCACATTATTAAACTTGGTGGAGTTTACCATTTTCCCGCAGCAGGTTTTGCTGTCATTTCTTGGAACTCCAGTTGGAATAGGGCAATGAATGAATGAATGCAGTACTTCTATTTTTGGAAGGAATTCCTTCATTTTGCCTTATAATTGAACAAAATGCAGCTGTAAAATTTTAAATTGTTTTTGATATGTTACTCAATATCCCATGAAAGTATCCTCCTAAAGTGGAGCTATGAAATGGATGGTGCAATAAGACCATTCTGGAGCAGGGCCAGTTTCTATATTTTCCTGTTGTGAGATGACATTGCTCTGACAAACATGCTATCCTCGTTACCTGACCCAAGCAAGTGCTTTTTTTAAATCACTGTATTGATACTCTTAGCACCAATCCTTTTGCAACCCATCTCGAAAGCAAAATAGAATTCTGAATATTAGCTCACTTATTTTAAATGAGGCATACAATAGAATTCTAATGCCAGAAGAGGATTTGGGTCATCTCATAGAGCTTATTCCTGTGGCTTTTATTTGTTTTCAAGACAGAGTCTCACTGTGTCGCCCAGGCTGGAGTGCAGTGGTGCAATCTCACCTCACTGCAAACTTCAGTTCAAGCGATTCTCCTGCCTCAGCCTCTCAAGTAGCTGGAATTACAGGTGCCCACCACCAGTCCTAGCTAATTTTTGTATTTTTACTAGAGATGGGGGTTTGCCGTGTTGGCCAGGCTGGTCTCAAACTCCTGACCTCACATGATCCATCCACCTCAGCCTCCCAAAGTGCTAGGATTACAGGCTTGAGCCACCACGCCCGGCTCTCCTGTGGCACTTAAACTTTTCTCTCATTTTTTTTCTCATTTGATTTTCCCAGTGCCGAGGAGAGGATCAAGTGAATAGATATTATAGAGCTTAGTTTCTCCCTTTCACTAAAGCACTTCCACTTGGCACTTTATGTGTTTTCCTTACTGGTAAGTTGTTTCAGGAAGGGTAGAGATTTGCTGCTTTTAAATTTTAAAAAAACTGCCATTATAGATGACCATGTCTCCTGCTTGAGGTTTATTTAGATCATAGTCAAAAGTTCTCAAGTATAATAAAATCAGGTCATCTGGGATTCTAAGCCATCCTTAGAATGGCTTCTTTAGAAAAGAAGAAATAGAACATTTTTTAAGTTTTCTCCGATTATGTTTTCTGTCAGAGGTTGTTTTATTTAATGGCCACTTTGTCTAGCTTTCCTTAAAGATATGTAGATTTAAAAGTCTCTTTAGAGGTAAGGAAACCAAGTTTAAAAGAGATGTGCGGTGCTTCATGCTTGTGTAATCCTAACACTTTGAAAGGCCAGGGCAGGAGGATCATTGGAAGCCAGGACTTTGAGACTAGCCTGGGCAACATAGCAAGACCTCATCACAAACCAGAATTTAAGAATTAGCCAGGTGTGGTGGCGTGTGCCTCTAGTCCCAGCTACTCAGGAGGCCAAGGTGGCAGGATCACTTGAGCCCTGGAGTTAGAGGCTACAATGCTGCACTCCAGCCTAGACAACAGCAAGATCCTGTCTCTAAAAAGGTTAAATTCCCAGAGTCATACCACATAAATAATGGAACCAGCTCTTCCAACACCAAGGCTTAGAATTTAAACACTAGGTTCATGCATCTAGTACTGCAATTTTTCCAAAACCATACCTGGAAAGTCAAATCTATCTAATACTGAATGTTATGTAGCAAGCCTCTCACATATCATTTAGTGAGTTTCATTGAACATTCAGGAAAAAAAAAAAGCTAATGGTTATGTTTGAAATGCATTGTTTTGTGAATAATCACAGTTCTTAAATTGCTAATCTAGAACTTGAGTTGTGTTTTCATAAAGGCAAATGTTCAAAGGTGTAACAGTTAAGCGTGGGTTTAAAATGTGAATGTGTGAGGCCGGGCGCGGTGGCTCAAACCTGTAATCCCAGCACTTTGGGAGGCCGAGGCGGGTGGATCACGAGGTCAAGAGATCGAGACCATCCTGGTCAACATGGTGAAACCCCGTCTCTACTAAAAATACAAAAAATTAGTTGGGCATGGTGGCACGTGCCTGTTATCCCAGCTACTCAGGAGGCTGAGGCAGGAGAATTGCCTGAACCCAGGAGGCAGAGGTTGCAGTGAGCTGAGATTGGGCCATTGCACTCCAGCCTGGGTAACAAGAGCGAAACTCCGTCTCAAAAAATAAATAAATAAATAAATAAAATAAAATAAAATAAAATAAAATAAAATGAGAATTGTTAAGAAAAGGTAGCGGATGATGAAACCCCTAGTTCCAGGTCCAGCCTTTGCAGTTACCAGTCATTGGGGACATGGGTATCCAGCTACCCTGCAGTGGTACACACTAGGCCAAGGCTGTCAGAGCAGCTGAGACAGAAGAGGTCTCTGTTAGCAGTGCATGGGCAGCCAAGATGTACAGGAACTGCACAGAGTGTGGAAGAGTCAGAGGGAGGTTCTGCCAAGCATGGCGTGACAGTTCTTTTTTTAAACGTGCCAATGCAGGACATGCTAAGTTAAAATATCTTAACTGTTGCTTAGTTACTGCAACACACAAAAACCCCAAGTACTAAGCTTAATGAATCACCTGCATCCCTTCTTGAATGCTCAAATCTACAAAAAGACCAAACTGCATGACTAATGATTAGGACTCTTACTTGGGCTTTTTATAGAAGTGGGTTGAAGAGGACTTGTGCGAACTAGGAAAAGCAGCTTCCAAACATAAGATTTCTTGTCTGAAAGGTGTTAATAAGTCTCCACCTCCCATGCATCTGAGATCAGATTCTAAAAGGCAGCCCTTCATGGCTCAGCAAGTAACACAACTGCTGGGGATTCACAGGGCAGAGTTTGTATTTTTATTTTTTACTTTCTAAATCGGTATTGGGTCATGAATTTATTTTTTAGAGTTTTTATTTTGAGCTTTGATCTCAGCTCTGGTGTGTGATTTAGGGCAATTGATTAGTTTGCCGTACTCACTTCCCTTACCTATAAACATACCAACACTCAAAGTACCATGAGGGAAAAAACATTCTTCATTCCCTCTAGCCAGAGATCCACTGGGTATGTTAGCATACCCCAAACAATGCACATCTAATACAGTATGTCTACATGAATATTCCTTTTGTAAAGGCCAGGTGGTTGCGTTATTGCACTCCAGTCTAAGCAACAGAGTGAGACTCCGTCTCCAAAAAAAAAAAAAAAATCAGATTATCACACAGATGTGGTGGCTCATGGCTATAATCCCAGCTACTTGAGTGGCTGAGGCGGGAGGATCACATGAGCCCAAGAAGCAAAGGTAGCAATGAGCCATGATGGCACCATACCTGAGTGACAGAGTAAGATCCTGTCTCAAAAAAAATTAGATGATGATCTAATTAGATGATCAAGGTCAAGGATTAAACGTTACACAATGTGATTAGCTCTTATTTCACATGGCCGGGGGAACAGGGAGTATACAATGTGATCATAGTATTTATCAACCACCAACCTTGTGCTCCAAGCAAGTGGTCATACATCCCAGTTAGCCTGGAATTATTCTCGTTTCTGTTTTCCAGGTATCATTTTTTTTCTGAGACGGAGTTTTGCCTTTGTCGCCCAGGCTGGAGTGCACTGGCACGATCTCAGCTCACTGCAACCTCCACCTCCCGGGTTCAAGTGACTCTCCTGCCTCAGCTTCCCGACTAGCTGGGATTACAGGTGCACGCCATCACATCCAGGTAATTTTTGTATTTTTAGTAGAGACGCGGTTTCATCATGTTAGCCAGACTGGTCTCAAACTCCTGACCTCAGCTCATCTGCCTGCCTTGGCCTGCCAAAGTGCTGGGATTATAGGCATGAGCCACTGTGCCCAGCCTCCAGGTATAATTATTGAAGCACCTCCTTTGTATCCTCAAAAGTGTCCTGGTTTTAATGATAAGTTACATGATTGTCCTAAATATAACAACAACAAAAAAAAGAGTACCAGTGAAGATTTTATTTCCTCAGAGAAAAAAAAATGTTTTTTTATCCTAAAAAAACATGTTTTGAGGGCCAGGCTCAGTGGCTCACTCCTGTAATCCCAGGACTTTGGGAGGCCAAGACGCGTGGATCGCCTGAGGTCCGGAGTTTGAGACCAACCTGACCAACATGGAGAAACCCCGTATCTACTAAAATGCAAAATTAGCCAGGCGTGGTGGCACATGCATGTAATCCCAGCTACTCGGGAGGCTGAGGGAGGAGAATTGCGGGAGGAGGAGGTTGCGGTGAGCCAAATCACGCCACTTCACTCTGGCCTGGGCAACAAGAGTGAGACTCCATCTCAAAAAAAAAAAAAAAAAAAAAACAACCCTGGCCAGGCGCGGTGGCTCAAGCCTATAATCCCAGCACTTTGGGCAGCCGAGGCAGGTGGATCACAAGGTCAAGAGATCAAGACCATCCTGACCAACATGGTGAAACCCCATCTCTACTAAAAATACAAAAATTAGCTGAGCGTAGTGGCGTGCGCCTATAGTCCCAGCTACTCAGGAGGCTGAGGCAGGAGAATTGCTTGAACCCGGGAGGCGGAGATGCAGTGAGCCGAGATTATGCCACTGCACTCCAGCCTGGCACTTGGTGACAGAGTGAGACGCTGTCTCAAAAAACAAAAACAAAAACAAAAAGGTGTTTTATCATAGAAGTTACCCCTTCATTCACATACAGTTGGCCCCTTGTATCTGTGGGTTCTGCATCTGGGGATTCAACCAACCTCAGGTGGAAAATATTCCGAAGAAAAACAACAATTAAGTAATACAAAATGTAAAATACAATATGACAACTATGTACTAGCATTTACAGTGTATTAGGTATTCTAAGTAATCTACAGATAATTTTAAGTATAAGGGAGGATGTGCATAGTTTACATGCAAATACAACACCATTTTATATCAGGGACCAGAGCAGCTGTGGATTTTGGTATCCAAGGAGGGTCCTGGAACCAATCCCCTGTGGATATTGAGAGACAACTATATTATTTAGGTTACTACTCACACTGCATCATCTTATAAAGGTGAAGAACCACATCCAAGTCACTCAATTGCAGCTACATTATCTTCAGTAAGTCCCCAAAGCAAGAAGCAAGCACTTTCCAGTTCTGGAACAGGGAGTCATTCTTCTAAGATAGAGGAGCTAGATACAGAAAGAGGGTTGGGAACAGTGCTTTCTCCTTTTCTGGGCATCTCTCCAAAGATTTCTGCTACATAGCCACAATTATGTCTTTTTCCCTCTCAAGTCAGAAAGCAATTTCCCTTAAAGCTGCTTTTTACCAACTTAATCCCCTCGTAAACTGAGTAGTACCAAAAATTATGTCTATTTTATTTATTTTTATTTTATTTTATTTTAGAGATAGGATCTTGCTATGTGGCCCAGGCTGGTCTTGAACTCCTGGACTCAAGCAATCCTCCTGCCTCAGCCTCCCAAAGTTCTGGGATTACAGGCATGAGCCACCACGCCTTGCTTATGTCCAATTTTGGAGGGTTTCTGGCTGCTGCCTATAAACATTACCAATTCTGTAATAGAATTGCATTTCATTTCCTCCTGACACACATGTTTCGTTTCTAATTCACAATAAAGAGCAATGGAAGGGGGCAGTGAGATTATTATTTTATAGGGTAATTTACAGGCAGGGAAATAGCAAAAACTTGTTAAACCATTTCAGAAGCTGGGTGTGGTGGCTCACTCCGGTAATCCCAGCACTTTCGGAGGCCTAGGTGGGCAGATCACAAGGTCAGGAGTTCAAGACCAGCCTGGCCAACATGGTAAAACCCCATCTCTACTAAAAATACAAAAAACTTAGCCCGGCATGGTGGCAGGCACTTGTAATCCCAGCTACTCAGGAGGCTGACGCAGGAGAATCGCTTGAACCCAGGAGGCGGAGGCTGCAGTGAGCTGAGGCCACACCATTGCCCTCCAGCCTGGGTGACAGAGCAAGACTCTGTCTCAAAAAAAATTTTTTTTCAGGAATATCTATTGGCTGAGAAAGAGCTGTCAACTTTCTCGTGCTTGAGGTGCATTTTTGAATACTAGAACTTGTGGCTCTCCTGTAAGAATTAAGTGCTTCAGGTGTTACCACACTAGTATTCATCAGGGTGTTTGAGGAGAGCATCTGCTGCCATAGCCAAGTTCTCTTACATAGTTACATGGCAAAGTTCTTACGTGTTGCAGGAAGCAATCTGTCTGTGACTGTGGCTTCATGTAGGTAACAGTCACCTCTTCACTCCTGCCATTTGCATCTGCTCTTCCTCATCTGCAGCACCAGCCATCTTTTTTTTTTTTTTTGAGACAGAGTCTCACACTGTCACCTGGGCTGGAGTGTAGTGGCATGATCTCAGCTCACTGCAACCTCCAAATCCCAGGTTCAAGAGATTCCCCTGCCTCAGCCTCCCGAGTAGCTGGGATTACAGGTGCCTGGAACCAGGCTTAGCAAATTTTTTTGTATTTTTAGTACAGACAGGGTTTCACCATGTTGGCCAGGCTGGTCTCGAACTGCTGACCTCAGGCAATTTATCTGCCTCCCAAAGTGCTGGGGTTACATGTGTGAGCCACTGCATCCCACCCAGCATCAGCCATCTTAACATCCTGGCAGTCACTGCCACAGGAGTGTGTGTCCCCAGTTTGTGGCAAAAATTAATTTTGTACATTGACAATTTAATGACACATCTGTTCTCAGCACACTATTAGACTGCAGCACTGCTGTAAAGTTAGGATAGAAAGCTCACTGACAGTATCAGTTCACATTGAAAATGAAACTTCAGGCTGGGTGCGGTGGCTCACACCTGTAATCCTAGCACTTTGGGAGGCCAAGGCAGGCGGATCATGAAGTCAGGAATTCAAGAACAGCCTGGTGAAACCCTGTCCCTATTAAAAAAAAAAAAATTTTTTTAATGAAACTTCAAACTATAAGTTTGAATATTCATTTGCTGCTAGCACCTTTTATAACATAAAGTACTTAGGAATCACATCTGAAAAATTATCTCTTTCAAATGACTAATACTCTATAATGAAAAGCATGTTAGCATTGCCAGGGGGAGGAGTGGGAGAAGGATGCTGTGGGGAGAAGATAGATCCTGGATATATACATATATGTGTGTGTGTGTGTGTGTGTGTGTGTGTGTATTCTGGATATACACATATACTCCCAGAATCTATCCTTTTTTTTTTTTTTTTTTTGAGATGGAGTCTCACTCTGTCACCCAGGCTGGAGTGCAGTGCAGTGCGCAATCACAGCTTACCGCAGGCTCAACCTCCCCTCAAGCAATCCTCCCACCTCAGCCTCCCTGGTAGCTGGGACTACAGGCATATACCACTAGGCCCAACTATTTTTTTTTGTAGAGATGGTTTTTTGCCATGTGGCCCAGGCTGGTCTTGAACTTCTGGGCTCAAGCGATCCACCCACCTCAGCCCCCCAAAATGCTGGGATATTATAGGTGTGAGCCACCATGCTTAGCCTGAGATTCTGGTAATATTCTACTGAGCGAGGTAGTGGCTATACATGAGAATTCATTTGATTTATTTAATTCCAAAGGTATGTAATTCTCTTGCATATACGGGACCTGATCACCTAATATTGAAAGAAAACTACAGTTTCACTGAGACTGTCTTTGACAGAGGCAGACAGGCCTGACTTCAGTGGTGACTGGTGTCTGGGGCATGTAACAGCAGCACGAGGCTGTGCCTAGCATCCATGGTTTCCTTTTATGCTGATAGCTGAAAATCTCAATTACTTTAGGAAACAGGGCTGTCATTTAGAACACAAGAGCATAAAAGGGTTTTCGCAGTGGTCCACTCAGTCTAGTGTCCTGTCTGACAATGGCACCCAGAAATGTTTTTGTGAAAGAGCATAATTGGGTCATAAACCCAGCATGCCAGACCCAGCTCTGCACCAATGGGGAGGCGACTGTAAAGCATTCAATTGTGTAAGGCATTGTGTTGAGCCAGTACAATGAGAACCTCAGAATAAAGATGGCCCCACAAATACAAGAGACAATAGGGATGGTATTTTTCATTGTGCTATTAGGGAGAAAAATGAGAAAAACATAATTAGAGTAAGGATTGAGGCAGCGTAGTACAGAGGTAAAGAGCAGGCCGGGAGTGGTGGCTCATGCCTGTAATCCCAGCACTTTGGGAGGCCAAGGTGGGTGGATCACTTGAGGTCAGGAGTTCGAGACCAGCTTGGCCAACATGGTGAAACCTCATCTCTACTAAAAATACAAAAATTAACCAGGCATGGTGGTGTGCACCTATAGTTCTAGCTACTTGGGAGGCTGAGGCAGAAGAATCACTTGAACTCGGGAGGCGGAGTTACAGTGTGGAGGTTACAGAGCCGAGAACGTGCTACTGCATTTCAGTGTAGGCGACAGAACAAGACTCCATCTCAAAAAAAAAACAAAAAAAAAGAGCACAGGTTCTAGAACCTGGCCAGCTGTGTTTAAATCTTTACTCCACTGCTTACTACATAGATCACATTGGCTGAATTACTCTACCTTGTGGTGCCTTCATTTTATTCAGCTGTAAATTGAGGGTCAGATGTGGTGGCCCACACCTGTAATCCCAGCACTTTGAGGGGCTGAGGCGGGTGGATCATGAGGCCAGAGTTAAAGACCAGCCTGGCCAACATGGCGAAACCCTGTCTCTACTAAAAATACAAAAATTAGCTGGGCATGGTGGTAGGCGCCTTTAACCCCAGCTACTTGGGAGGCTGAGGCAGGAGAATCACTTGAACTCAGGAGGTGGAGGTTGCCGTGAGCCAAGATTGTGCCACTGCACTCCAGCCTGGGCAACAAGATGACATCAGATACAAGCTTATTATGGGAGCTGAAAGGCATTTTTCTAGTTATTGGGCCTACAAGAGAGTTACAGTTTAGCAGAAGAAACAGAAAAATGAGCAGGCCATTTTTATCTGGCGTGATGTTACTGAGGCAGGAGGCACAGACTGCTCTAAGGATACCTGAGGAGCATCTAATAGTTAAACAGCTATCATTTGTTGAACACTAGTGATG
Source organism: Cebus imitator (assembly GCF_001604975.1). Taxonomy (NCBI): domain Eukaryota; kingdom Metazoa; phylum Chordata; class Mammalia; order Primates; family Cebidae; genus Cebus; species Cebus imitator. The sequence continues at coordinate 1,099,981 of NW_016107875.1, read as the reverse complement.
TCTTAGACATTCACCCCTGTGCTTTGTTTTCTATTTTATCCGTTAGCAATGCCCTATAAGCCCCGTCACTTACCCAAGGTCTTTACTCACAACTTAAGTTGTTGTAACCTCACAACAACTTAAGCAAGGGGTAAAATTCACAGCTTGGGGAAGGCAGAGCCATCTTTTTTCCCCTTTATCATGCAGGGTACCATTAATATTTTAATGCACTTCGGAAAAAGACCTATCTCGGAGAAAGAGAGTCCAAAAGAAAGTCTGTCTTATGGCCGGGCGCAGTGGCTCACACCTATAATCCCAGCATTTTGGGAGGCCGAGGCGGGCGGATTACAAGGTCAGGAGATCGAAACCATCCTGACCAATATGATGAAACTATGTCTCTACTAAAAATACAAAAATTAGCTGGGTGTGATGGCATGTGCCTGTAATCCCAGCTACTCGGGAGGCTAAGGCAGGAGAATTGCTTGAACCAGGGAGGCAGAGATTGCAGTGAGCCGAAATCGTGCCACTGCACTCCAGCCTGGGTGACACAGTAAGACTCTGTCTCAAAAAAAAAAAAAAGTCTGTCTCCTCACCTCATGTCACCTCATGGTACTTTGCAACTGGCCATATTTCCAAATCAAATTCACACACTGTTTGAAAGCAGCTCACCTTAGGGATGAATTAGGAAAATTGCAAGCCCCAGGCCTGGGTATGTGAGTGAGTTTCAGCAAGAGGTGAAGGGCAGGCAGGCACCCTATCTGGGGAGGAAGTCCAGTGTCACAATTGTACCTCTGAGTAGTGTGTTCCCAACATTCCAGAGAACAGCTCCACCCTGGAACAGCTTTTATGCGTTATCCGCACTGACGTCAGCCATGTACCTGTGAGCACGACTGGCTTCTTGGCTGCCCACAGCTGCACTGTTCCTTCTTGCTGGGTTTTGGTAGTACACATGAGCTATTCATTTGAGAGTCTCAGGCCTACTAGCAACTCTGAACACCTCATACTCTAAAAAAGAGCACTGCTTTTCCCAGCTCATCTGGGATTACATGAGAGACTAGATTGTGTACAGGAAGGTCAACAACTACTCTGATTGGAGAATCGGCAAGAGAGGCCTTCTTGGAATGAGTCTCCAGGGATCTGAGCCTTGGACAAAGGAGTTGATAAGATTTTGACCTAGGACAAAGGAAGATAGAACAGGCCTAAGAGAAATAAGCAAAAATATTTCAGGCCGGGCGCGGTGGCTCAAGCCTGTAATCCCAGCACTGTGGGAGGCCGAGGCGGGTGGATCACGAGGTCAAGAGATCGAGACCATCCTGGTCAACATGGTGAAACCCCGT
>NW_016107875.1:1084308-1098465 GCF_001604975.1 Cebus imitator | reverse complement strand
TACCTAGGTTTCAATCATTCAACTTACTGGTATGTATGTATGTACGTATGTGTGTATGTATGTATGTATTTATTTTTTTGAGATGGAGTCTCGCTCTGTCACCCAGGCTGGAGTGCAGTAGCAAGATCGCAGCTCACTGCAACCTCTGCCTCCCAAGTTCAAGCAATTTTCCTTCCTTAGCCTCCCAAGTAGCTGGGGTTACAGGCACCAGCTACCATGCTCCCACTAATTTTTGTATTTTTAGTTGAGATGGGATTTCACCATGTTGGCCAGGATGGTCTCAAACCCCTGACCTCAGGTGATCCACCTGCCTCGGCCTCCCAGAGTGTTGGGATTACAAGTGTGAGCTACCGTTCCCGGCCTATTATTTTGTTATGATTATTTTGTGGGGACAAGGTCTTGCGCTGTCACCTAGGCTGGAGTGCAGTGGCTTGATCGTAGCTCACTGCAGCCTCAAACTCCCCAGCTCAAGTGATCCCCCGTCCTACCTCGGCCTCCTGAGTAGCTAGGGCTACTGGTGTGAGCCACTAACTGGTATTTTTTCAACATTTACTCTGTGCCACGTGCTGGAAATTCAATACTGCACTAGTTACACAGTTTCTGCCCTTTTGAGTAGTTCACAAAGTAGTAGAACAAACAATCACTAAATAATATAAATTACATTTGTGATAAGTGATAGGGAAATAACATATACCCTAGTAGGCTGGAGTCAAGGAAAGCTCACCAGAGGAAATAATGTTTGAGCTGCAATTTGAAGTCTTAGAAGGATTCAGGCTGGAGATGAGCTTAGGGAAGGGTGCAAGAAGAGGTTACAAAAAGGGCAAGGGGGAGAGACAATCCTGTGTGCAGAATGGTATGGTACGGGTCAAGGGCAGAGTTACCCGCCTACGTGGTGATGGTTTTGGGGCCAGAGGATGTGTAATGGAGCGCAATAGGGTAGGTGACCTATGATTGGCTCTGTTTCTGTCCCTACATTCTGTCTACTAGATTAAGTTACCTGTTTTCCCATCTACAATACAGAGGGCTCCAATAAACTCAGTTTTAAGTCTTTAGAATCCCTTGGCCCTCCAGGCTAACCATGTGAGGAAGATGCTTCGCACAGAGATTTGGGTTCCCTAGTGTTCTATTAGGCATGTTTTTCTAGCCAGGTGGAAGAGGAAGTCTCCTTTTTATAATCCTACTATCTTTTAACATGCCTAATATTCGTCAAAGAATTAGTCTCAGCATTGTGCTATTTAGGGAATGGTACATTATTCCTGCATTTTCTCAAAAGGAGAAATTAGAAAAACCCTTGATTGCATAATTGAGTCAGCTTATACCCCAAGTAACTTCAGTTTCCCTATCTTGCTTCTTGTTATTGTTTAAAAAAATAACCTAGAAAAGCAGGATGTTTATACTGTATAAAAGGCACCCAAGGGAATTTCGGTTCAGCTGCTGAGTCTATGGCTGCTGTAGTAAACATCTGTACTTCCAAGGCCTTGCACAGAGCAATCCCCAGGGCAGCATTTCCCAAGGTGTGTTTCATACAACACTAATTCCTAGAGCTGCACCTTGAGTAAAGGGCTCCAGGGGTTAGTACATCTGAGGACGCTGAATATGAAATCCATTCATGAAGAAGTATCACTACACGAGTGAATTAAGGGGCTAGCAAATCCGATAGCAAAAAACAAACAAACCAATATTTCCCAAGTACTTAACCACAGGAATCCTTTGTTTGAATATCTGTTTATTTCTATGGCAAGACTACCTGAGATTATTGCTCATTTTTATTATCATTATTATTATTTGTTTGAGACAAGTCTCGTTCTGTAACCAGGCTGGAGTGCAATGGCATGATCTCGGCTCACTGCAACCTCCACCTCCCAGGTTCAGGTGATTCTCCTTCCTCAGCCTCCTGAATAGCTGGGACTGCAGGCATGTGCCACCATGCCTCGCTAATTTTTTGTATTTTTAGTAGAGACCATGTTTCACCATGTCAGCCAGGATGGTCTCGATCTCCTGACCTCGTGATCTGCTCACCTCGGCCTCCCAAAGTGCTGGGATTACAGGCATGAGCCACCATGCCCAGCCTATTATTATTATTATTTTTTGATACAAAGTCTCACTGTCACCTAGTCTGGAGTGCAGTGGTGCAATCTCTGCTCACTACAACCTCAGCCTCCTCAGAGGTTACTGATTAACCTCCTCAGTAGCTGAGATCGCGGATGTGTGTCACCATGTCCAGCTAATTGTTGTATTTTTAGTAGAGATGGGTTTTTGCCATGTTGCCCAGGCTGATCTCAAACTCCTGGGCTCAAGCAATCTGCCTGCCTCAGCCTCCCAAAGTGCTCGGATTACAGGCCCGGCCCTGCTTATTTTTTATTTAACATTTATTCAGCATTACGTGCAAAGTAAGTGTGGTGTCATAGGGAAATCAATAATATAGGGGAAGGGTTTAATATGCATTTGATGTATCGTTTCAAAATATTCACTTCTTTTACAGAAGAAAATAAATGGGATGAACTCATAAGTTATATCAAGTAGGACAGGCACAGTGGCTCACGCCTGTAATCCCAGCACTTTGGGAGGCCAAGGTGGGCGGATCACCTGAAGTTGGGAGTTCAAGACTAGCCTGACCAACACGGAGAAACCCTATTTCTACTAAAAACATAAAATTAGCTGGGCACAGTGGCACATGCTTGTAATCCCAGCTACTTGGGAGGCTGAGGCGGATAATCACTTGAACTCAGGAGGTGTAGGTTGCGGTGAGCTGAGATCACGCCATTACACTCCAGACCTTGCACCAAGAACGAAACTCCATCTCAAAAAAAAAAAAAAAAAAAGATATATCAAGTATAAATCAGTAATTATCCTATAGAACATGTGTGGGTTAAACAAAGATGATAAGAGTTGTGAGAACCAAGAGTACATGTGGTAATAAACATAAATAAGGGGCACCTGGTCACTTATTAGTACTACATTAATACCAATATTCATGAGTCTTTAATATGGTCACCTATTGGTGATACCTAGCCTGGCTTCATGTGTTCTCTGAACCAAAAACCAAACAAAAAAAAAAACCTTTAAGCAAACTAGAAACAGGACATTTCTTCAACCTGTTATAGGACATGTAAAACTAACATCATACTAAATGGTGAAAGACAGTGCTTTCCCCGTAGAATCAGGAACACGGAGATCACACCAAAAAATCCATGGCTATTCAACAGACTATTGACAAGCTACAACTTTGGCCAATTGCTTCTCTCCAATATAGCAAATATGTACCATTGACCCAGGACCTCCTCCTTCCCTTGCTTGAACTTCACTGTTGGCCTGGAAGTCCCTCACAAGGTTAAACATAAAGTTACTGTATGACCAGCAATTCCACTCCTAGGGATATATACCCAAGAAAAATGAAAATATATGTCCACACAAACACTTGTGTACAAATGTTGATAGCAGCATTGTCCATAACAGCCGAAAAGCAGAAACAACCCAATTGTCCATCAACTGATGGGTAAACAAATGTGGTATACCCACCAATAGAATATTATTGAGCCATAAATGGATATGAAATTCTGATACATGCTATACCTTGGATGCACCTTGAAAACATTATGCTAAGTGAAAGAAACCAGTCACAAAAGTCTGCATATAGTGTGATTGTATGTATATAAAATGTTCAGAATAGGCAAATTAGAGGTGGGTTGGTGGCTGCCAGAGCGTGGGGAGAGAGAAGAAAATGGGAAATGACTTCTAATGGGTACAGAGTTTCTTTCAGGGAAATGAAAATGCTATGGGATTTGATAGTGGTGATATAGGCACAACTCTGTGACTTGTGTAAAAACCACTGAATTATACACTTTAAAAGGATAAACTTTAAACTTTATGCTATATGTGTTATATCTTAATAAAGTTATTAAATCAATCTATATAGTTCACCATATTACAGACTAAAAAAGAAAAAATAATGATCTCAATAGATGCAGGAAAACATTTGAAAAAATCCAATATCAATTACTGATTTATAAAAACAAACAACCTCTTAGCAAACTAGAAACAGAAGGGTATTTCTTCAACCTGTTATAGGACATCTAAAGCTAACATCATACTAAATGGTGGAAGACAATGCTTTCCTCATAGAATCAGGAACAAGGCAAGGATGTCTGCTTTCATCACCTCTACTCAACACTGTGCTGGTTTGAGCCAGTGCAATAAGGCAAGAAAAAGAAACAACAGACAACCAGACTGGAAAGGAAGGAGTAAAGCTGTCTATTCATAGATGATATGATTCTTCAGAAAATCCCACGACATCTACAAAAATAGCTACCAGAACTAAAAAGTGAGTTTAGCAAGGTTGCTGGATATAAGTTCAGTATATAAAAATCAATTGTATTTCTTTTTTTTTTCTTTTTTTCTTTTAGCCAGACAAATGCCTGGCTAATTTTTGTATTTTTAGCGGGGATGGGTGTTTCACCATGTTGGCCAGGCTGGCCACTCCTGACCTCAGATGAATCACCCACCTTGGCCTCCCAAAGTGCTAGGATTACATGTGTGAGCCACTGCACCTAGCAGTTGTATTTCTATATACTAGCAAACAAGTGGAAATTGAAATTTTAAAAAATGCCACTTATACTAATACCAAAAATGTCAAATACATAGCAATAAAACTAACAAATGACATGCAAGTTCTTTACACTGAAAATTACAAAAAGATCTCAATAAATGAAGAGATAGTTCATACTCATGGATCAGAAGATTCAACATTGTTAAAATGTCATTTCTCGCAGGGCGCGGTGGCTCACGCCTGTAATCCCAGCACTGTGGGAGGCCGAGGCGGGTGGATCACGAGGTCAAGAGATCGAGACCATCCTGGTCAACATGGTGAAACCCCGTCTCTACTAAAAATACAAAAAATTAGCTGGGCATGGTGGTGCGTGCCTGTAATCCCAGCTACTCAGGAGGCTGAGGCAGGAGAATTGCCTGAACCCAGGAGGCGGAGGTTGCGGTGAGCCGAGATCGCGCCATTGCACTCCAGCCTGGGTAACGAGAGCGAAACTCTGTCTCAAAAAAAAAAAAAAAAAAAATGTCATTTCTCCCCAAATTTGCATCTGGATTCAGTGCTATCCTAATCAAAACCTCAGCAGTTTTTTGTGTAAAAATCAACAAACTGATTTTAAAATCATTAATAATTTGGAAATGCAAAAGACCTGGAATAGCTAAACAATTTGGGAAAAGAAGAAAAACTTTTTTTTTTTTTTAGAGACAGAGTCTTGCCCTGTCACCAGGCTGGAGTGCAATGGTGTGATCTCAGCTCACAGCAACCTCAACCTCCTGGGTTCAAGTGATTCTCCTGCCTCAGCTTCCCGAGTAGCTGGGATAACAGGCGTGAACCACCAAGCCTGGCTAATTTTGTATTTTTAGTAGACACAGGGTTTCTCCATGTTGGTCAGGCTGGTCTCGAAATCCCGACCTCAGGTGATCCAATTGCCTCAGCCTTCCAAAGTGCTGGGATTACAGGCATGAGACACCATGCCTGGTTATTTTATTTTATTTTTTTTTTAATTCTTAGTAGAGACAGGGTTTCACCATGTTGGCCAGGCTGGTCTTGAACTCTTGACCTCAGGTGATCCTCCTGCCTCAGCCTCCGAAAGTGCTGGATTATAGGCATGAGCCACTGTGTCTGGCCAAGAAGAAAACTTAAAAATACATTTCCTGACTTCAAAACTTATTATAGAGTTACAGTTATCAAGACATGGTATTGGTATGAAGATAGACAAATGAATCGTTGGGGGAAAAAAGAGTGTAAAAATACCACATATATGGTAAACTGATTTTCAACAAAAGTACAAAAATGATTTTATAGATAAAGGATAATCTTTTTAACAATGCGAAAACACTGGCCATCCATAGGCAAAAATATTAACTTTGATCCATACCTCATACTGTGTACAAAAACTAAAAATGTGTTATAGACCTAAATGTAAAACCTAAAACTATAAAACTCCTAGAAGAAAATACAGGAGAAAATCTTTATGACCTTAGATTAGAACAACAAAAGCACAATCAATAAGAGAAAAAAAAATGATAAATCGCAGTTAATTGCAATTAAGAATTTCTGTTCTTTGAAAGACACTGTTAAGAGAATGATAAAGTTACAGACTGGGAGAAAGTATCGGCAAATCACCTATCTAATAAAGGACTTGTATAGAATATGGAATGAAGTCACAAAACAACAATAAGAAAAACATTTCCCCAGTTAAAAAATATGCAAATGATTAGGGCAGACATTACATAAAAAAACACATTGGTGAATAAGCACATTAAAATTGCTCAACATCATTAGTCATGAGGGAAATTCAAATTAAAAACACAAAGAGATACCACTATACACTTACTAGAATGTATACAATTAAAAACAGGACTGGGTGTGGTAGTTCACACCTGTAATCTCAGCAGTTTGGGAGGCCAAGGTGGGAGGATCACTTGAACCCAAAATTTCGAGACCAGCCTGGGCAACAGAGTGATGTCTTATCTCTACAAAACATAGAAAAAATTAGTCTGGTGTGGTGGCATGTGCCTGTAGTCCCAGCTAATTGGGAGGCTGAAGTGGGAGGATCACTTAACACCAGGAAGCTGAGGCTGTAGTGAGACATGATCACACCATTTCATTGCAGCCTGGATGACAGAGTAAGACCCCTGTCTCAAAATAAATAAATAAGTAAATAAAAATAGAAAAATAAATAAAGCAAGTTAATTTAATTAAAATCACTGACCATACCAACTGTTGGTGAGGATATAGAGCAATGGAATTCTCATACACTACTGGTAGGAATATAAAATGGTACAACCAATTGGAAAACAATTTGCCAGTTTCTTAAAAAGTTAAACATATACCTACCTAATGACCCACTCATTCTACTCCCAGGAGAAATATAAGTAGAGATGGTCTTCAACTTATAATGTGGTTACATCCCAATAAACTCATCATAAGTTGAAAATATCATAAGTTGAAAAAGCATTTAATACACCTAACATACCAAACACCATAGCTTAGTCTTGCCTACCTGAAACGTGCTTAGAACACTTACATTAGCCTACAGTGGGGCAAAATCATCTAATACAAAGCCTATTTCATAATAAAATGCTGAATACCTCATGTAATTTATTAAATATTATACTAAAAGTACAAATCAGAATGGTTGTACGGGTACTTGAAGCACAGTTTCTAGTGAGTGCATATTGTTTTCATACCACTATAAAGTTGAAAAATCATAAGTTGAATCAATGTTAAGTCAGAGGTCATTTGTGTATGTCCAAAGACTTACACATAAGTTTCATATCTAATATCTCCAAACTGGAAACAGCCCCAAATGTCCATCAATAGGTAAATGGGTAAACAAATTTTGGTACAGTCAAACAATGGAATATTACTTAGTAACTGATACTCGCAACAACATGAATGAATCTCACAACATAGCTGAATAAAGAAAGCCAAAAGAAGAGTATCTATACTATATGATTCCAATTACATAAATAAGATTCTAGGAAATGCAAGCTAATATGTAGAGATAGATAGTAGATAGTGTCACCTGAGGACACAGAAGGGGATTACAAACAGGTATAAGAAACCTTTGGCCAGGCATGGTGGCTCACGCCTGTAATCCCAGCACTTTGGGAGGGCACAGTGAGTGGATCACCTGAGGTCAGGAGTTCAAGGCCAACCTGACAAAAATGACAAAACCCCAACTCTACTGAAAATACAAAATTAGCCGAGTGTGGTGGCAGTTGCCTCTAATCCCAGCTACTCGGGAGGCCGAGGCAGGAGAATCGCTTGAACCGAGGAGGTGGAGGTTGCAGTGAGCCAAGATTGTGCCACTGCACTCCAGCCTGGGTGACAGAGTCAGACTCTGTCTCAAAAAAAAAAAAAAAAGAAAACTTTTAGGGGTTATGAATATGTTCATTGACTTGATTATGGTGATAGTTTCACAGGGGTATACACATCAAAACATGATATTCTATACTTTAAACATGTTCAGTTTATACTGCATGTCAATTACTTCAATAAAATGGTTTTAAAAATCAGAGAATAGAATTTTCAAAAATGAATGGAGCATCCACTTAAAAAATAATAGCTAATATTTATTGAACATTTACTATATGCCCAGCCCTATGCTAGTTGAGAGTTATTAAATGAAAGACATTTCTTTCCTTCTCCCAGTAGCCTTAGGAGGGAGGTACTACTATTTCCATTAAGTAACTTCCTCAAGTAACTCACTCAAATCACATAGGCCAAATCATAGTGGTAGTTGCAAAAACAGAATTAAAACCCGGACCATTTGACTTTACTATCTGCAATCATATCCACTATAAAACCTCGTTCCAGGAGATCTAAAAGGAATTTGCAGTCTAGTAGAGACATGGACACCTCTCCGCAACTTACAAGAGAGTAAATGAAGGTGAGAGAAAAGGAAAATTTGTGAAGATGAACCTATCCTCTCACTAGATTCCAAGATGGAACACTGACCCAGTAGCACTGGCAATGCTCTAGCTGTGGGATCCTGTCAGGCCACTGGGGCAGGGGGAGGAAGGGAAGTCACTCTCCAGACTGAAGGAGGACAAACTATGTGCACTTGGTCCAGGTGAGCTCATCATTCAGGGATCCACATTTTTCTGCCCATGGTAAAGACATTCAGAAACAACTGAGCAAACATTTCATCAATTCCAAAAAAAGCTTTTAACTGAAAACCCTAAGGTTTATAACCTGGGGAGAGTCCTTTCACTGTTCAGAATTCCCATTTCCTCATCTCTAAGATGGGGAAGTGGAAGTAGGTTGTTGTGGTTTTTCCTAGGTTTCACATGCTCTTTCATGCCTGTTTTTATGGTTTTCCAAAAGTGTGTAAAGGCTCTGATGGGCATCTATGACATGTCTAGTAGGGTGACTGCTGTCTTAGCAGCTCTGCTGACTACAGGAAAAGGTGGAGAGCCTACAAAGCATCATTAAATAACTAAAAAGAAAATCATTATGTTTGCATGCCTTTATGTTAATAGTTACTTTTCTAAAAGATTATAAAAGTAATAGACGTTGGCTGCGCGTGGTGGCTCACTCCTGTATTCCCAGCACTTTGGGAGGCCGAGGCAGGCGGATCACCTGAAGTCGTAAGTTTGAGACCAGCCTGGCAAACAGGGTGAAACCCCATCTCCACTAAAAATACAAAAAATTAGCCAGGCTTGGTGGTGCATGGCTGTCCCAGCTACTCAGGAGGCTGAGGCAGGAGAATTGCTTGAACCCAGGAAGCAGAGGTTGCAGTGAGCTGAGATTGCACCACTGCACTCCAGCCTGGGTGACAGAGTGAGACTCCATCTCAAAAAAAAAGAGTAATATATGTTAATTATAGACATTTTAGAAAATATAAACTGTGAGGAAAGAGTTAACACAGCAGGTCAGTTTGCATAATCTTGCTGGTCTCCAAGGAATCCATGATTAACCCTTGACCAACCACTGGGAATATAGGCCTTAGAGAGTTCTTTGTGCTACTGATTGGTGATTTTGTTATATACAGCTGGAGCAATGAACCATCCCATACTGGTTTGTCAGGTTGCTTTCCATAAACATCAAGATTGAGGTTTCATTGTTAGGGTCCTGAGTTTTGCTTGCCATGGCTAATTGCACAGCAGGATATACTGTACTTACATGACCAGCTCCTCATAAAAGCCTTGGACTCTGAGATTCAGGCAGGCTTTCATGGGCAAAGATATTCCACACCTGTTCCTGTAGTTAACTGCTTGAGAGGGAGTGCTCCTGTGTGGCCCCAGACAATGAAAGATGTTGGAAACCTGTGTTGAACCTCTCTGGAGCCTGCTGATGTATGTCTTTTTCCTGCTGCTTTTGCTATGTATACTTTGCTACAATAAACCTTAGTAGTGAGTATACAACCTGCCATTGAGTCTTTTTTTTAACGTATTTTTGAGATAGGTGTCACTGTCGCTCAGGCTGGAGTAAAGTTGCGAGATCTTGGCTCACTGCAGCCTCAATCTCCCAGGTTCTAGTGATCCTATTACCTCAGCCTCCTGAGTAGCTGGGAGGTGTGTTCCACCACGCCTGAGTAATTTTTTGTAGAGGCAAGGTTTTGCCATGTTGCCCAGGCTGGCCTTGAACTCCTGGGCTCAAGCAATCTACCCTCCCTGGCATCCTGAAGTACTGGGATTTCAGACATGAGTCACCACACCCAGCCAACCAGTGAGTCTCGTGAGTTTTTCTGGTGCATTGCTGAAAGAAACGCAAAGTAAAAAGAAAAGATAAATGAACCCATCTCCCTCCATCTAGAGATAACTATTTGGCTAGATATAAAAATAGGTTTTGGCCAGCCAAATTATCTTCTGAAAGTCCTTCTAAATTGTTAGGAAGCAAACAAACCTGCCAATTAAATTGATTATAAAAAGCTGTATTGTGGAGTAAGGATTAAGTTTTATGGAAATCCCATATTAAGACTTAAAAAATAACTTTATTTGGCTTTTGTGACATAGTAATGATTTCATGGATGATTTTGTCCTTAATTTGGAATTTGAAACTTTTTTTCTTTTTGCTCTACACATTCAGAGAAACTTCCCTACTAGCAAACTATAGAAATGATTCCTGAAAGTATAGTCTTGGAATCCAACTTTTAACTTTGATTGATTCCTATGGGAAGAGATAGGAGACTTTAGAAGAATTGTATGATATACATTTATAATATACCCCAGGAATAGGTTGTAGTGAAAAACAGAGGCTGCCTGTGCCCGAGAGTTTTGGGAGAGGAATGTGGGGGAGGAAAGTGAACTAAGCTAGCTAGCTTTCCTCACTTTGTAAATTATCCTTCTCTGGCAGCTTCCTGCAGTAACTTTAGTAACTACTAACTTTTACTGAGTACCTACTCTGAGTGAGATACTATTCTAAGCACATGTGTTTTGTTGTTTAAGCTTTACAATAGCCTATTCAGCAAATACTACTATTTTTTCTTTTCTTTTCCTTTTTTTTTTTTTAAGACAGGGTACTTTTTTGCCCAGGCTGGAGAGCTGTAGCACAGAAACAGCTCACTGCAGCCTCCACTTACCAGGCTCAAGTGATTCTCCTGCCTCAGTCTCCTGAGTAGCTGAGACTACAGGCATGTGCCACCATACCCAGCTAATTTTTATATTTTTTGTAGAGACAGGGTTTTGCCATGTTGCCCAGGCAGGTCTTGAACTCCTAAGCTCAAGAGATCCACCTGCCTCAGCCTCCCAGAGTGCTGGGATTACAGGTGTGAGCCACTGCGCCTGGCCAAATATTGCCATTTTCTCCCTTACACAAATGAAGAAACCAAGGCTAAGCATAATTAAGTAAAAGTTCATGATGCTAGTAAGTGGGTTGGCCTGGGACTTAAACTGGAACCCAGACGGTCAATTGCTATATTTCAGGTCCCTTGATAGCTATTTAAATATGATGTCACTGGCATCATATTTAAATAGCTATCAAGGGACCTGAAATAGGTTTTAGAGTTGGGTTTTGATCAGTTAGGGTTCTCCAGAGAAACTGAACACATAGGGATACACACACACACATTCAGATTTATTTTAAGGAATTGACTAACCCACTTGTGGGGATTGGTAAGTCTGGAATCTGCAGAGCAGGCCAGCTTGCCAGAATTTCAGGGAAGAGTTAGTGTTGCCATCTTATATTTAAAATCTGCAGTCTGGAAACTCAGGTAGGGTTTCTATATTGCAGACTTGAGGCAGAATTGATTATTTTCCAGGAAACCTCAGTCTTTGTTCCTAAGGCCTTCAACTGAGTGGATGAGTCAACCCACATTAGGAAGAGTAATTTGCTTTACTCAGAGTCTACTGACTTAAATATTCATCACATCTAAAATAATATCTTCCCAGCAACATCTAGATTAGTGTTGACTGGGAACCCTAGCCTAGCCATATTGACACACAATCAGCCATCATAGCTTTCATTTTTCTTCTTGGAAGAGAAAGGGGAGGATGAATCCCCAAATCATTCAAGACTGATAATAACCCCAAGATGAGCCTGCCCCAGGTGAAAAACCAGTCCCGTGTGTTGGCAATCCTTTAGCCACAGCCATGCAAATGTAGCATTGGCCAGAAGAGGGCGCTGCCTCCTACTCGTGTGACTACATATATGGAAACCAATAGGATGGACGAGATTTGGACGCTACTTTCAATTAATTATTATTTTTTACAGCCTCTGGTTTCACTTAGCATAACCTTTGATAGAATAAATGCCTGCAAAATTTTAGTATCTCGGTGGGACCAAAGCACTCTTTGGCAGTACTCAACATTTATGTTCAATAATGCAGGAAGGGCAGGGTGCAGTGGCTCTCACCTGTAATCCATGCACTTTGAGAGACAAACGCAGAAGGGTTGCTTGAGCCCAGGAGTTCAAGACCAGCCTGAGCAACATAGTGAAACCCTATCTTTTTAAAAAAGTTTAACATAATAATAAGAAGACTTGGAAAGATTTTATCCTTTGGCTTTCCTAGCGTGTTATAGCTGATCTGTTAAGGCAGAGCCCAGTTTTCCCAGATCAGGCAAATGCTGGCTGATGCTGGGAGGAGGAAGCTGGGTTATTTAGAGATTGAGAGAAGACACGAAGAAGAACCCTGGAGCTCCAGATAGTTGAGGAATCTTGTAACAAAATACAGAGGACAGGTTTGGAAGGTTGCACTTTGTGTCCAGGTTTGAGAGAATAATACTGCAGACCCCTCTGGCAATACAGCGCTGCCTAACAGAGCAGTTAATCTGATCTGTGAATTCTTAATTGGAGGTGGAAATTCACATAACTATAGTTATTCTTTCCTCATTAATCATTAAAAAGCTCCCTCCTCTGCTTCCGTTTTAACGACAGCCTACGTTTGTGCAGCACTAGTCTTTGTGGAAGGTTGTCCCATCCCACAAGGAACAGAGCAGGTACTAATTATTTCTGATTTCTGATTTACAGTTGAAGAGACACAGAGTACATGGTTTGCTTTGGCTTTCCTGTAAGCCAACCCTGGGAGGGGACCAGAAGCCTGGGGCCTGATTTTTACCCTTGTGCTCTTTCTCCTATCAAAAACACATTCACAATTCTCATACACTGCGATTTCTGGTGTCCACTAAAGCTGAGTGTATGCCTACACGGTGACCCAGAAATTCTACTTTTAGAAATCTGGCCAACAGAAATGCATGCACGCAACCACCAAAAGACATGTGCAAGACAGTTCATAATTTGTAATAGCCCAAACTGAAGAAAACCCAAAATTCCATCCACATAGAATGAACAAATAAACGGTGGTATTTTTAGATAATGGAATGCCCTATAGTAATGAGAATAAATAAGAAGATCTATGTACATTGTGAATACATTTCACAAATACATTATACATAAAGTTCAAAAGCAGGCAAAATTAATATAAAGTTTTAGAATTTAGATTAGTGGTGATAACCCACAGAATTAGTAACTGGAAGGGGAATGAGGGTGTTTTTTAGGGTGTTGCTAATGTTCTACTTCTTGACTTATGTAATGGGTTCACTTTGTACAAATTCATGAACTTATGCACTGACGATGTGTGATCTTTGATGTATACATGTTACACTTCAGTCAAAAGTTTTTTAAAATCCTGGTTTAAATTACTGGTGTGTAATCCTGGTACAAATTACTTTTACATGAGAAGACTTTAATTCTACTGAAACTTAGCTCATCCCTGCTTTAAGAAGCAGCAGCCTTGTTTACTGTTCTTCTCTGACAGCATACCAGCGTTCCCTCAAGACTTTCTGAAGGGTTGTGAGAGCAAGTCAACATCTGCCATTGCATTTTGAGTGCAAGAATACATTTCAGGGGAGCTGCCACACAGGAAGTTCATCCTCTGCCTTTAATACTACAAACATATGCTCTTTCTGTGTGTCCAGAAAGTAAGGAAGGAGAGGCTGGGCGTGGTGGCTCATGCCTGCAATCCTAGCATTTTGGGAGGCTGAGGCAGGCAGATCTCCTGAGGTGGGGAGTTCAAGACCAGCCTGACCAACATGGAGAAACCCTGGTACTACTAAAAATACAAAATTAGCTGGGCATGGTGGTACACGCCTGTAAGCCCAGTTACTTGGGAGGCTGAGGCAGGAGAATCACTTGAACCCGGGCGTCAGAGGTTGCAGTGAGCTGAGATC
>NW_016107875.1:1079794-1084253 GCF_001604975.1 Cebus imitator | reverse complement strand
AAAAAAAAAAAAAAAAAAGTATAACTCAATCAACATTGTTGCAGGTGGAAAAAAGTTAAAAAAAAGAAAGAAAAAAAGAAAAAAGAAAGGAAGAAGACAATTTCTAAGTGGGGCAGGCCAGATGCATCAAACAGCCACACAAATGGCAAAGCTCAGAACTCACTACAGTCTCGACCTCCTGGACTCTTGAATAGCTGGGACTACAGGTACATGCCACCACACCTGACTCATTTGTAAATGTTTTTGTAGATTCAAGGTTGCACTATGTTTCCCAGGCTGATTTTGAACTCCTGGGCTCAAGTGGTCCTTCTGTGTCAGCTGCCCAAAGTGTTGGGATTACAGGTCTGAGCCACCACGATGGCCCATATTCCATTTTTAACAGCTAATGGCACTAGTACTATCTTCAGGAAAAGCAAGAAACCCAACTCGTGCATCCTAAAGGTGCAGATTGTACCTCCAGAGAAGAGGGATGTGAAAAATGGAGCAGCAAACTAAAGCTGCTCAAAACTCCAGGGCAAGGCACAATGAAGTCATAAATGGAACCAGATTTCCTGTTTCCCAAAGTACACCTGTTCCTCATTAGCCCTTACTGCTTCTTGCAGGACCAGTGGGCTTGAAAATATTAAAGGACAAAAGTATAACATATTCAATCAGGGGTTGGCTGTCTCTGTTCATGGCTACACACCACACACACACACACACACACACACACATGCACATGCACACGTGCATATATAGATATGCACACACATGTGCTCACACATACACTTACATAATGCACACACATGGACATATACAGAAAACATACACAGACATGCACACACATACACATGCACACACACATGCACACACACACACATGCACATACACACACACACTCCCTTGGCCCCTCTGCTGTTTTGGACCGCCCCCGCCACTTGAGCTCCTTATATCTTCCATCTCATTGATTCTCTCCCACCCCGCAAGCAAAAGAGTAAAAATCCTGAAAAACATTGCTAGAAATCCAGTTGCATACTTTCTCCAGCTGGATAGCTTTTGAAGGAGTTGACCCCTTTTCTTTCCTACCAGTGGTCAGAGGGACATGGGATACATGTCTGTAGTTTTTGCACCTCTCCATGATGGGGCAGTGAGACTGGTTTCAGAACTCTGGCAGGCTGTACAAACACAGGTGTGTTTGCAACCACAACTGCAGGCTCATAGTGTGAGAACTTGGGGAGCCTGCTATTCTGCCACAGGCTGAAGGAGTTCTGAGGACAGAAGAGATACCTCGGGGTCTGCTGGCACAATTGGCACCCAACACCAGGAATTTTCTGGCAGTGGCAATAATTCAAAGCCAGGTAGATGGCACAATGACATACACAAAGGTTTCCATTATAGCATTGTCGTCAAAGAGAAAAAGAGAAACAACAAAAACATCTAGCAAACAGGAAGTGTTAAATTATATATAATTGCCCAGGCATGATGGCTCACGCCTATAATCCCAGCACTTTGGGAGGCCAAGGTGGACAGATCACTTGAGGTCAGGAGTTGGAGACCAACCTGGCCAACATGGTGAAACCCCATCTCTACTAAAATACAAAAATTAGCTGGGCATGCTGGCACATGCCTGTAATCTCAGCTACTCGGGAGGCTGAGGCAGGAGGAGAATCGCTTGAACTCAGGAGGCAGAGGTTGCAGTGAACCAAGATCGTGCTGCTGCACTCCAGCCTGGGTGACAGAGTGAGATTCTGTCCCAAAAAAAAAAAATATATATATATATATTTATACACACACACACACACACACACACACACACACACATATGTGTGTGTGTATGTGTATATATATATATTTATTTATTTATTTATACATATATACCATGGATTATCACACAGCCGTGAAAAGGAATGAGGCAGCTCTATATTAACCACCATGGAAAGAAGTCCAACCTATATTGTCAATGATAAAGGCAAGCTGGAGAAAATACATACAGCATGATCCCACGTATGAATTAAAACAATTTGTATGCACACACACACACTGTTTCACAAGTTAGGCTTGATAAAATGATAGAAAAACTTCTAGGCAGAAGGAGGAGGAGGAGGAAGAGGAGGAGGGGAGGGGGAGGAAGGTCTTGAAGGATACACACTTAACTATTATCAAGTTATTTCTGGGCAAGGGAGTGGAAGTGGCGGTTGGTGAGGAGAACTTTCCAATTTTGCCATATTTATTTCTCTGTTATTTAGGATGTACCAGTAGTGCTTCCCTATAAAAACTATGGGGATGGAGTATGGAGGAGGCATGGAGGCACATTTGATGGGGATGTTAGCACAGCCAGAGGCTTCTGGGAGGGAAGCCAGGGCCAAGGGTGGGAAGCAGACGAAGAGTTGTGGGAGAAGCTCTAAGCTCCTGACCATGCACGACATTGTCCTTTTCTTGTTCTGTTTTCCCTTTCCTGGGACTCCTTTCAAACCCAGGCAGCTAGAGAAGAACCCCTCCCTAGGAAAACCCAGAGAGGATGGCTAGGCTTGGCCCCAGGCCTTAGCAAGAAACCTCTTCTTTCCCCTAGTGCCCATTTCCTTGGTTTTTTGTTTGTTTGTTTGTTTTTTATTTTTTGCTTTTTTGAGACAGGGTCATACCTTGTCACCCATACTGAGTACAATGGTGCAATCACAGCCCACTGCAGCCTCGAACTCTTGGGCTCAACAGATCCTTCCACCTCAGTCTCCTGAGTAGCTGGCACTACAGGCACGCAATGAGACCCCATCTCTACAAAAAATAAAAATTATCCAGGTGAGGTGGTACGTGGTAATGTGTTGTGCTACTATATTACAATAGCTCTGATGTTACTAGGCAACATAGTGAGACCTCAAACTCCTAGATGCAAGTGATCCTCTTTCCTCAGCCTCCCAAAATGCTGGGATTACAGGCACATGCCATCTTTCCCAGCCTTCCTTGGGGGTCTCTTCCTGGGCCTTTTGCTATCACAGCAAACAATCTCCAGGGGCTGAGGAAAAGAGGCTACAATAATTTGGCTGGTTTCCAATGGAGACCACTGTTGTTTTCTACCCAGACTCCTTAGAATTGCCTGGGGAGCTTTAAAAAAATATGTAAGCCTCACTTACAGTCATGCATCACTGATAAGAGACAGGGATGTGTTTTCAGAAATGCATTGTTAGGAGATTTCATCATTAAATGAACATCACAGAGTGTATTTACCTAAACTTAGATGATATCGCCTACTAAACAGCTAAGATATACTATAAAGCCTATTCTTGCTTCTAAGCTATAAACCTGTACAGCATGTTACAGTACTGAACACTGTGGGCAATCCTAACACGATGGTCTTTGTGTATCTACACACATCTAAACATAGAAAAGGTAATGTGTTGTGCTACTACATTACAATAGCTATGACCACACTAGGCAATAGGAATCTTTCAGCTCCATTATAATCTTATGAGATAACCATTGTATATGTACTTCATTGTTAACCGAGATGTCATTTACGCTGCTTAGTGTATAGACATATACAATGAAGTATAGAATAAAAGTTTCATTTTAGCAAATATCCAGTGCTGGATAAATAGAACATTTCTTTTATTCTGGAATGAGTGTAAATTGGTTAGGAACATTTTGAAAAGCAATTTGACAATACCAAATTCTAAAATATATTTTTTGTTGTTGTTTTTTTTTTTTGAGATATGGTCTCGCTCTGTCACTCAGGCTGGAGTACAGTGGCATGATCATGGCTCGCTACAGCCTCGACCTCCTAGGGTCAAATGACCCTCCTACCTCAGCCTCCTGAGTAGCTGAGACTACAGTCACATGCCATGATGCCCCACTAATTTTTGTGTGTGTGTGTGTGTGTGTGTAGAGATGGGGTTTTACCATGTTGGGCCAGGCTGGTCTTGAACTCCTGGCCTCAAGCAATCCTTCCACCTCAGCCTCCCAAAGTGCTGGGATTACAGGCATGAGCCCTCTTGCCCAGCCAAAAATATTTTTATACCATTTTGTTCAGCAATAAAACTTCTCAGAATTTGTCCTAAGGAAATATTTTTTAAAGAAAAGGTGTGTGACAGTTGCTCTCATGATTCCTTTTATAATTGCTAAACATTGGAAACAAATTAAACCTTCAACAAATGGCAGGTCTTACTACATTAGACATTTTGCAGCAATTAAAACTGTAATGAAGGCCGGGCACGGTGGCTCATGCCTATAATCCCAGCACTTTAGGAGACCGAGGCGGGTAGATCACGAGGTCAAGAGATTGAGACCATCCTAGTCAACAAGGTGAAACCCCGTCTCTACTAAAAATACAAAAATTAGCTGGGCATGATGGTGCGTGCCTGTAGTCCCAGCTACTCGGGAGGCTGAGGCAGGAGAATTGCTTGAACCCAGGAGGCGGAGGTTTTGGTGAGGTGAGATCGCACCATTGCACTCCAGTCTGGCAACAACAGTCAAACTCCGTCTCAAAACA
>NW_016107875.1:1042891-1079509 GCF_001604975.1 Cebus imitator | reverse complement strand
GAGACGGGGTTTCACCATGTTGACCAGGATGGTCTCGATCTCTTGACCTCGTGATCCACCCGCCTCGGCCTCCCACAGTGCTGGGATTACAGGCTTGAGCCACCGCGCCCGGCATATGAAAGTTCATTTCAAAGGAAAGAATCAGCATGCTTAGGCCTCAACCCAGTCTAATTAAATCGAAACTCGGGGAGTAGGTACTGGTCATTGGTATTTATTATTTATTTATTTGTTTATTTATTTATTTATTTTTGAGATGGAGGCTCACTCTGTTGCCCAAGCTGGAGTGCAATGGCGTGATCTCTCAGCTCACTGCAACCTCTGCCTCTTGGGTTCAAGCAATTCTCATGCCTCAGCCTCCAGAGTAGCTGGGATTATAGGTGCCTACCACCATGCCAGGCTTAATTTTTTGGTATTTTTAGTAGAGATGGGGTGTCACCATGTTGGCCAGCTGGTCTTGAACTCCTGACCGCAAGTAATCTGTCCACCTCAGCCTCCCAAAGTGCTTGGATTACAGGTGTGAGTCACTGGACCCAGCCCTATTTATTTTATTTTTTAAAAATTTGTTGCCAGGCGCGGTGGATCACGCCTGTAACCCCAGCATTTTGGGAGGCCGAGGAGGGCAGATCATGAGGTCAGGAGATCGAGACCATCCTCGCTAACACAGCAAAAACCCATCTCTACTAAAAAAAAATACCAAAAATTACCCGGGTGTGGTGGCACACACCTGTAGTCACAGCTACTTGGGAGCCTGAGGCAAGAGAATTGCTTGAACCTGGAAGGTGGAGGTTGCAGTGAGCTGAGATTGCACCACTGCACTCCAGCCTGGTGACAGGGCGAGACTCTGTCCGAAAAAAAAAAGAAATTTGTTTTAACACAGCAAAATTTCATCATGAAACCTTGGTAGTTTTTAAAGTTCCCCAGTTAAAATGATCTAGGGGGAACTTTAATTGAAGCCAAGGTTTCGAAACAACCATTAGCCTTGGATCCAAGTAAGACCCTCCAGTTCAGCAGTGGCCCCGTCTAGCTTGTTTGGATGGAGTTCTAAGTGGGGTACTAAATGGTCTATTTCTCTAGCCTTGTCACCTGTAAATACCTCTCAGGGACTAGTGATGCCAGTGGTGGTCCCAGGAGGAGGCTAATCGTAAATTTAGGATCATGGCCAAATGGATTTACATCTTACCACAGCCAGCAGCGGGTAGACTCATTAGGAAGTAGGTGTTAAAATAATCTAGGTAAGAGTCAGTGAGGGCGAGACGCCGGTCAGGGCAGCAGAGGAAGACAGGCAAAGGTAGAACCTGCACCACTAAGCACTTGAGCAAATCTAGGATCTACAGAGTGTGAACCAAATTCTGGAATGACTCTGGCCTGTCATGGAGGGGAACCAGCCGTACAGAGGCCCTGGCTGCTTGCCTGCTAGTGTCTGCACAGTCTCGCTAGAGGGGATAAAGGCAGAAAGCTTGGAGGGTTTGCCACTAGGAGATCCTGGCAAGAGATGCTGGTGTCTGCGGGGCTCTTTAGAGGAAGGTGCTGCAGCCAATTTGGTGTTGGACCAAAGGAAACAACAAAAATTAAACAGCAAAGAGAAGAGTCAGGAGAGCAAAAGAGGTCCATCAGGAGAAAATAATGATCCCCTTATGGCCCAACATTCTGATGACCTCAGGGGAAGAGGGACACAGGTGATACAGCAGGACTGGTGAGGCAGCAAAGAGCCCCCTGCTCATCAAAGTCCTCCCCCCAGCTCCCTATTGCCTGTAATTCCACCACTGGGTCCATTCTGCTTGGATTACTAAGCATTGCCCATTCGTTATTGTCATTTTCTAAAAGCAGACTCCCGAAAGGGCTAACAATTTGACTCAGCAACAATTTAGTGGAATTGGTTTATGATGTATTCAGCCAGTCTGTGTGCCTACTCACTAGGAAGTCAGATACAGTAGAAACAGGAACTTGTCAAGGGAACTAAGAAGACTCAGTTCAATTCAGAAGTATCTACTAGACATTTCCTGGTCACCTGACAGGGTAGGAAAACAGAAAAATGCATGACACTGTCACTCCCCTCAAGGAGCTTTTAGCCTTGTTGGGAGGAATTCAAGTACACCAAAGCCACAGACAGAACAAGCAACTGCTTATTAAACAGCTAACACAGTCAAGGGCCAACATGAAGAGAAGAACTAAGTGCCTTCATGTCCAAGAGCCTTTTCAAAAGCTCCCGTGACTGAACCACACTGACCCTTTTCAAATAAGCTATTACAACCCCACTGTTCTCTAAATATTATCCTGGGTGTAACTTCCTCGTTCTAAGGAACCTTAGTTTCTACCCTGCACCATGGAGGTCTTGCCTTTGCATTACCGAGTCATTCATAAGCATTTCAGGGTGCGTAGGAGCTCACCTACCTTCTCTCTTTGTCCTCCCAACTCTGGCCACTTGCCACATCTTCTGGGTGTGCTGAGTGATTTCACACTTACTAATCACCCATAAGACACATGGTTCCTGTGCACCCCCACAGTCATGCTCACAAAGAACCCTTGTGAGAAAACCTCATCACCTCCTGTCTCAGGCTGTCGCTGGAAGAGAGGACCGTAACCACCACGAAATTGGAAAAAAAGAAGGAAGATTTAGGTAGGGCATGGTGGCTACACCTGTAACTCCCAGCACTTTGGGAAGCTAAGGCTAGAAGGATTGCTTGAGTCTAGAAGTTCAAGACCAGCCTGGGCAGTATAGCATGAACCCATCTCTACCCAAAAAAAAAGAAGAAGAAAGAAGGAAAGGAAGGAAGAAGGAAAGAAGGAGGAGGAAAGAGGAAGAAAAGGAAAAAGAAGTATGGACCAGGTGCGGTGGCTCACATCTGTAGTCCCAGCACTTTGGGAGACCAAGGCAGGCATACTGCTTGAGTCCAGGAGTTTGAAACCAGTCTGGGCAACATGGTGAAACCCCATCTCTACAAAAAATACAAAAAGTAGCAGGGTATGGTGGTGTGCTTCTGTAGTCCTTGCTACTCAGGAGGCTGAGGTGAGAGGATCACTTGAGCCTGGAAGGTAGTGGCCACAGTGAGCCATGGTCAACCACTGCACTCGAGCCTGAGCACAGAATAAGACCCTGTCGGAAAAAAAAAAAAAAAAAAAAAGTATAAATCACAAGGGTGTATCTATTTATAAAAAATTATTGAATTGTATCCTTAGGACTTGTGTATTTCAATATATATAAATTTTACCTTTAAAAATGTGAGCAAGCTGGGCATGCTCATGCCTGTAATCTCAGCACTTTGGGAGGCCAGGGCGGGTGGATCACCTGAGGTCAGGAGTTCAAGACCAGCCTGGCCAACATGGTGAAACCCCATCTCTACTAAAAATATAAGAAATTTGCAGGGTGTGGTGGCAGACACTTGTAGTCCTGGCTACTCGGGAGGTTAAAGCAGGAGAATCACTTGAACCTGGGAGGTAGAGGTTGCAGTGAGCCAAGATCGCACCATTGCACTCCAGCCTGGGCAGCAAGAGTGAGATTCCGTCTCAAAAAAAAAAAGTGAGCAAATTGAACTTACTTTTAGCAGCGCTATGGACTAGTAATTCTGAAACTACATTCTGTATATTCTTGAGTTTAAGGGTAACAGGAACCAGACTTTCACTGTTAGGAAAGAAGTTACAAATATGGAACGTTTACTGCATCAGAAATGGAGTTAATCAGTAGGAATTCGTGTTTTCTGATATACATCTATGTCTCTACAGCTATTTCTGTGTGTGTATAATCTATTACCTAATCCTGTCTGCTGAGAGGGCCTACAAGCAATGACACACCAATAGGAATGAGAGCGATAAGCACCCAGGTCTTGCTTTCCAAATGCCATTCTTCACTAAAGGAACCAGGGATCTTTGAGAAATGGCTTATTCCAAAGCTGGAGCAGGAAAAGCTGGAGAGGATTAATCTGAAACATCTTGGCCAAAATGTAAAAAAGTGCTCCAAGGAAAATGGGATGTTGTAAGGACCAGATGCCAATTTGGAGAGGCCAAATCTGAAACAATTTAAGTATCAAAAATAATATTTGTAATGGGTCTTATCCCATTGAATAAAATAAGAACCCATATGGATATAAACAAATAAATGCAGTTTTTAAATAGAAATGAGGGGAAATCTCTCCTTCCTTCGTTCGTTCGTTCGTTCCTTCCTTCCCTTTCTTTCTCTCTCTCTTTCTTTCTTTTTTTGAGACAGGGTCTCATTCTGTTGCCCAGGTTTGAGTGCAGTGGCACAATCATAGCTCACTGCAGCCTTGCTCTCCTGGGCTCAAGTGTTCCTCCCACCTTAGCCTCCCAAGTAGCTGGGACTACAGGCATGTACCACCATGCCTGGCTAATTTTTGCTTTAAATTAGTTTTAGAGTCAGGGTCTCACTGTGTTGCCCAGGCTGATCTCAAATTCCTGGGCTCGAGTGATCCTCCTGCCTTGGCCTTTCAAGGTGCTAGAATTACAGGTGTGAGCCACTATGCCTGGCAGAAATCTCTTCATTACAGTAGAATGCCAACTAATAAATATACAAGGAATGATGGAGGGAGAAAATCATCAATGAATGCTAAAACGGATGAGTACATGTTTGATAAGAAATAGGATATACAGGCCGGGCGCGGTGGCTCACGCCTGTAATCCCAGCACTTTGGGAGGCCGAGGCGGGTGGATCATGAGGTCAAGAGATCGAGACCATCCTGGTCAACATGGTGAAACCCCGTCTCTACTAAAAATACAAAAAATCAGCTGGGCATGGTGGCGCGTGCCTGTAATCCCAGCTACTCAGGAGGCTGAGGCAGGAGAATTGCCTGAACCCAGGAGGTGGAGGCTGCAGTGAGCCGAGATTGCACCATTGCACTCCAGCCTGGGTAACAAGAGCGAAACTCCGTCTCAAAAAAAAAAAAAAAGAAAAAGAAAAAAAAAGAAATAGGATATATAGTTGCAAAGTATGCTCCCACAAATTACTTATTTATTACAAAGGGAAAATAATAACTCCACAGTGGCAGACACCACTTTAATCAAGTCATCAAACCTTAGATCACTATATTGGCATAAACCAATATACAATATCCAGTATCATGTGCCTTCCAGTAAGATGCTTGGAGAAGAAAATTAAATAGACTTGGCAACTGAATGCTATTGTGTGATCTTGGACACAGGAAAAGTAAGAGCCCTGTCAGGGCAATGGATGAGATAGATAGCAGCACTGTATTAATGCTTAATTCCTGATTGTGTTAATTGTAAGGGAAGGTAAGAGAATGTCTTTGTTCTTGGAAAATGTACACTGAAGGCCAAAGCAGGAGGACGGTTTAAGGCCAGGAGTTTGAGACAAGCTTGGGCACATAATGAGACCCCATCACTAGAAAAAATTATAAAACTTTCCCAGGCACAGTGGCAAGTGCCTGTAGTTCCAGCTACCTGGGAGGCAGAGGCAGGAGGATCACTGGAGCCCAGGAATTTGAGGTTATAGCGAGCTAGGATTATGTTACTATACTCCAGCCTAGGCAACAGAGTGAGACTCTGTCTCTAAAAAAAAGAAAAGCACATTTAAGTTTTTAGGGGTAAAGGGGCACACTAGCTCCAAGTTACTCTTTCTTTCTTTCTTTTTTTTTTTTTTTGAGACTGGACTCAATCTGTTGCCCAGGCTAGAGTACAGTGGCACAGTCATGGCTCACTCTGCAATGCAACCTCAACCTCCTGGGCTAAAGTGATCCTCCCACCTCAGCCTCCTGAGTAGCTGGGACCACAGGTACATGCCACCACATCCAGCTAACTTTTTTATTTTTGGTGGAGACAGGGGTCTCCCTATGTTGCCCGGGCTGGTCTCAAACTCATGGCCTCAGGCAATCCTCCTGCCTTGCCTCCGAAACTGCTGGGAGTACAGCCATAAGCCACTGTGCCCAACCAACAATTTACTCTTAAATGGTTCAGTAGGCCATATATATATATATATATATATATACACACACACATATATATATATATCTCACATACATATTTACATATATCATATATATATATCTCACATATATATTTATATATATCATATATATATATCTCACATATATATTTATATATATCATATATATATATCTCTCTCACATACATATTTATGGATAGAGAATAAGACAAAAAAATGCAAACCATCAGTGACTCTGGCCAAATAATTGTAGAAATTCCTTCTATTGTTCTTGTAATTTTTTTGCAAGATTGAAATTATATCAAATTAAAAGGCCGTCCCCCAACAAAACAAACAAACCTATGAGTGTGGCCAGGAATCAGGCAACAGTTTGGCATAAGAAACCAGGAGGCTTGTGCTTCCTGCTGGGGCTAGGGGCAGCCCAAAATATGTCCACTCCAGGGCCTGCAGGAGGGCCTGAATATCCACCCTGCAGGGTAGGCCTGGTTGGCAGGAGCACGTATTATGCAATTTCTGCCAACAACTAGACCACAAACTGGGTTGCAGTTCCTGGTAGAACTCACGATGTCCTTGGAACAGAGAGGCCTTAACAGCTGTTTCGTGTTAGATGGTTCACAGACAAGTGCAGCAAACAGAAGAATCATTGGTGAATGTGTGAATTGCACTTGTATTTCATCTCTTTTCATAAAAGTAATTATTATTTAAGTCTGCTTTTGTTACAGTTCATTAATAAATGGAATGTATTTGCATTTTTGCAGGGAAGCCTGAATTTTTAACATCTAATACTCTTTACCAAAGAGCAAGAATCAGTTAATTTTCCCATTTAGCAAGAGTAGTAATTAACACATACACCTTCCCTAAGCAATTCCTTTTCAAAGAGAAGCATGCATTTAAAAATAATTCATCAATGTCTCTTCTGAGGCTGTTTATCCAGTGTCTGGCCTTTTGTCATGGCTCTAGAACACAGGGGTTTCTTTTTCTCCTCCATCTCTTTTTTAGCCAGTCTCTGAGAATCTCTGAATTGCTAAGTATTATATGTTATCTTTCATTTTACCCCCAGAAACTTCGTAGTCAATTTTTGATTTTTTGGCTTTGTGTTTTGAGCAACTTGGATGTCCCATACATCAAGAGCCAATTAGCTAAAAGATAGACATCTTCACACAACCACTAGGTGATACCAACTGTCTTTTTCTCAAAGCAAGAGGAAGCCAGATGGCCAGCTCTAAAACCAATCCCACCACGTAAGTTTTTCCTAACCTCTGACTTACACCTCTGGGTTGTGCCTGGTTAACCTTCTTGTTTTCCTCCTGGGGCCAAGAGTGAGCTGCTGGGGAGTGAAACAGACAAAGCTCCACGTTCCACTCCTGCCGCCTATGGGGAGCAGTTTTTAAACTCCCATCCTGGCTCACGCAGGGGCAGGGCAGTGCTGGCATAGGGAACACCTGGCCAACAAGGCT
Organism: Cebus imitator; assembly: GCF_001604975.1. Classification (NCBI taxonomy): domain Eukaryota; kingdom Metazoa; phylum Chordata; class Mammalia; order Primates; family Cebidae; genus Cebus; species Cebus imitator. Next base: position 1,072,141 of record NW_016107875.1, on the reverse strand, counting down.
GAAAAGGCCCTGCCCCAGAAAGGCCTGAAAAACACTCATTAAAGCTAGGACTGAGTCATCTGGGTGTGGAGGCTGTTGGGTCACATTCTTGCAACATAACAGGCAAACCGAGGACAGGCAGAGAACATCTAGACTGTGGATTCTGTAAAGCTTTTTCAAGGCCAGTTCACAAAAGCGTTCCCTACTCTGTGAGCGTGAAATAAAAGGTGAGTGCCGTCCCAGTGCCAGAACACAAGGCCAGTCAGCGCTATACAGGCTCAGCTTAGCCCTGGGCTGACTCTTAAGATCAGAGAAAAGTGATGGGGAAGTGACTCCTCAGCAAGTCTTTTCCAAGTTTCTGGTCTCTTCGAACTCCTAGCTGCACAGAATTTATCAAAGCAGAAGGTAGCTGTTCATACCCTGGGTTACCCAGGCAAAGAGGAATGCATTGGAATTGAGATATTTTCAGGGCATGAGTGGTTTAGACCTGTGAAACTGGAAGACGAAAATCCAGGTTATTGGAGATCAGCAGCACCTGAGAGGCAGGCTTGCTGGCGCCTGAAGACTCGCAGACAAGTCTTGGGAGCCTGACTTGTATTCCTTGCAGCTTAAAGCCAGTTCTTTGAGGTCATGATCTGAAAGGGGACACTGAGCCCTGAGACCTAAGTTCTGGTCCCTATGAGTAAATGTTTCTGATAGATCGAGTTGGGGAACCCACGCTGAAGAAGACTGAGACTAACACCCTGGTGTGACAGCCACACCTCTCTCCAAAGTGGACACACCGTCCCACCAGGACATCACCAATCTGACATTTAGCAATGAGACACTTGTTTTCACTCCTGTGGTCAAAGTATGGGGAAATAGACGCTTTCTGTCTTTTTGCCTTTGGCTATTTTTTCTCCTGCTTCCTGAGCTGGGCTAGGAGAGACAGAAAAGAGAAAAGGAGAAACCCAGGGAGGCAAAAGCAGTTTCTTCTATGTTTTGACACATATATGTTCTGCTCCTGTAGTGGTGGAAACATGCCATAGGATGGCTGGTCTGCTCCACTCACATTCTGGTCATTTTCTCTACCAGGCAAGGATGGCTAGCATCACCAGTTGTGTGGAATGTTTCCATCAGGGGCCTGTGTACAGTATCATTGACATCTGGAATGTATCATTCAAGCAAGGAGGGCCAGGTGTGGTTGTGGATGGTGAGATGAAAATTCATCTTTGCCTCTGGGAAAACATTTAGAAGATATGCCTTCCTGAAAGTGGGTATATCTTCTCTAAATCCAGCATATTGTAGAGCATTATGGCGTAGAGCAGAAAAGAAACCTAACATTTGGCTGGGGGCTGGCTAACTGTACTGGACATTTTAGCTATGTTCTCAATCCCCCACCATCTCTGAGGCAAATAGCCTTGCACCTGTTTTACAAACAAGGCAACTGGGGCTGTGGACTTGACAAGGCACTAGTTGCAGGACCTCAGGTAACTGGCAGAATTAGGATGTGAACCTCGGGTGGAACCTACTCATCAAGCCTGTGTGTGCTCCATGGGACCAGGCATTCTGTGCTTGACTTTCTCACTGGTTTGATATTCAAGTCATTTGTTCATCCCATGCCACCTACCACTTCTTCAGTTTTCCACGATTTCTTGAAGACTGCCAGGAGTGATTGTGAGGTCACTGGTGATTTGAATTTCATCTTTTTAATACATTTGATTTGAATTTTGTGTTTAAATATACTTGGATTTCATTTTCAAATATTTTTTTAAACTATAATTAAAAACAGGCTGGGTATGCTGGCTCATGGCTGTAATCTCAACACTTTGGGAGGCAGAGGTGGGAGGATCCCTTGAGCCCAGGAGTTCAGGAGTTCAGGACCAGCCTGGGCAATGTAGGGAGTCCCTACCTCTATTGTTTTTATTATTTTATTATTTTTAGTTTTTAAAAATAGAGATAGGATCTCACTATATTGGCCAGGCCAGTCTCAAATTCCTGGGCTTAAGTGATCCTCCTGCCTCAGCCTCCCAAAGTGCTGGGATTATAAGAGTGAGCCACTGCACTCAGCCTCCATTATTTAAAAAAAATTTTTTTTTTTTTAACTTGGTGGCATGTGCCTATAATCCCAGCACTTTGGGAGGCCAAGGTGGGTGGATCCCTTGAGGTCAGGAATTCGAGACCAGCCTGGTCAACATGGTGAAAACCCATCTCTACTAAAAAAAAATGCAGAAATTACCCACCCATGGTGGCAGACACCTGTAATCTCAGCTACTTGGGAGGCTGAGACAGGAGAATTGCTTGAACCTGAGAGGCTTGAGAGACTCCGTCTCAAAAAAATAAACAAATAAAAATGAAAATAAAAAAACTTAAAAACCTATAATTAAAAGCACAATGTGTAGTTGTGCTAGGTACCAGATTATAATAATGCTGGCACATAACTTTAGCTGGCAGTCTTTTGAGCAAATCTTGGATTGAAGCTTTCTCGGCCTTTCCTCCTTCCCTCCCTGCTTCTCTCCCTGTCCCTCTCTCTTTCACTGACTCATTCAGCTAACAGGACATTGAAATATAATTAATCTACAGCAAAATGCACAATTCTTAAGTGTATAGCTCATGAATTTTCCCATGTATATATTGCATATAATTACTACCCAAATCAAGATATAGATAATGTCCCACACTCCGGAAAGTTTCCTTGTGCCCCTTTCAAGTCACAAGCATTGCCTCTTGTTACTATTCTGACTTCTAGTACCGAAAATCAGTGAGTGGTGCCAGTGATTTAGGAAGGTTATGGGTCTGCTCTGGCCTTTTCTATCTGTTCCTGCAACAATGTTCCCAAGAAGACAACTGCTGCACAAGCTCAGGATTTTTGGTTCATATTCTTGTCACGCCTCAGTTGTGCTATGAGGCTCTACTGCTTGTGAAAAGTTTTGAGTATTTAGTGTCTGACTTTTTATTTAGGACAAGAAATTCAATAGACTTTTTTTCTTTTTCTTTTACTTTTTTGAGATGAGGTCTTCCTTTGTCACCCACCCTGGAATGCAGTGGCACAATCTAGGTTCACTGCAGCCTCTACCTCCCAGCCTCAAGTGATCCTCCTACCTCAGCCTCCCAAGCACCACATCCAGCTAATTTATAAACTTTTTTTTCAGAGAGAAAGTCTCACTATGTTGCCCAGGCTGGTCCCAAACTTCTGGACTCAAGTGATCCTCTCGCAGCAGCCTCCCAAAGTGTTGTTGGGATTGCAGGTACGAGCCACGGCACCCAGCTTCAATAGTCTTAATAATTCACTTTGAAAGTTAAAAAATGTTCTGGTATTCCTTTTTCAAATGGGATCAGTTTAAAGATGAGAGAGATGGCAAGGCAAGCTGTTTTTAAATATTTGTTTACCTTTTGCAACTAAAACAATATATGGAAGTAAATTAAATGCAGAGCTTGATAAAAGGTTGCAACGGTTATGCCTATATTATTTCAAATTTTGGTGTTCATCTAAACGGTACTTTTTCTCAAAGATTGACTTTATAAGAAGCAAATGCTAAATGAATTTTAACTTAAATGTACATTCATAAATTATTTCTTTTGTGTTTTTATCTTTTATTTTTTGAGACAGAGTCTCACTCTGTTGCCCATGCTGGAGTGCAGTGGGCCGATCTCGGCTCACTGCAACTTCTGCCTCCTGGGTTCAAGCAATTCTCCTGCCTCAGCCTCCTGAGTAGCTGGGATTACAGGCGCTTGCCACCACACCCAGCTAGTTTTTGTATTTTTAGTAGAGACAAGGTTTCACCATGTTGGCTAGGCTGGTTTTGAACTCCTGACCTCATGTGATCCACCTGCCTTGGCCTCCAAAAGTGCTGGGATTACAGGCGTGGGCCACCGCGCCCAGCCAGTATTTTTTAATTAGAGCTCTTACAAGATTTATCTGAAAAAGCCATACTACTAAAAAAATTTGCAATCCACAACCAAGGACATAATTTGGCCCTTAAAGTAGCTGGATGAGCTTTTCTCAGCATGAGGTTCATCTCCGGTTTACAATCTTCTTGACTGTCCTTGTTCCTTTCCTATCCTATTTGAAGCAAAATGGTTAACATTCCTTTACTTTCACCAGAACAGCCCTATTTGCCCCTTCCTTGTCCTTGTAAGCCTGGTTTTATAAAGCCCCTTTTGCAGGGGTGGGACAGTTAATAGCACTGCAGATTGCCGCTTGTTTCCTGTAGGTGAAATGTATTTTTCTGTTGTTTAAAAACAAAACCAAGACCATTCTTGAAAGTCATTTCCTGAAATAAAGCGTGGGAGGAAGCCATGGGCATGAGGATGAGTCATCAGCAGCAGCACGGGGCTGCAGGCGTGAGTGGGGAGGCCTGGTTTCATCCTCCACAGGCTTAGATCCCTGAGCTGAGCAGGCCATTGGGGCCCTCTGCCATGAGAAGAGACCTACTGAGAGGCAGGGGTTGGTGGCGGCAGGGGGGTTGCTTCTGACCTATAGGATGGTGGTCAGCATGGGTGGATGGAGGCACAGGTGAATGCAGACAGGTCCTGGGTCCTAGGGCCACTCAGCTGCTGGAAAATGAAGTTCAGAGTTGTTTGGACTACCTAAAGTAGGCTGGAACCAGTCTTAGCCCTGGTTAGGTAACATGCCAGAGGCACCTGAGCAGAGACGTGAGCTGGACCATGGACTTCCCAGGCAGGACTTCCATGGAGGAGAGCAAGGGGAGAGGAGTGAGGGAGCAGAGGGCAGTTCTCCTTCAGCTCAGGGGCCTCAAGCCCCAGATAAGTCCAGACTGCAGCTGTATTCTCTTAAAGCAACTTCTGAGTAGAAGAGTCTCCAGCCACTTGAAAACTGGGAAGGAGGCTCTGAAAGGCTGCTGGGGGCAAGGTCCACAACTAGGGTAATCCAATTTCACCCCAGGCTGCATGAGAAATTATGACTCTAGCAGCCAATCATGCGGGTGATGAGAGAGTGGGAGAGGGATTTTCCAGATAAAAGTCCCACTAGAGCTTTTTTTTTTTTGAGACAGAATCTCGCTCTGTCACCCAGGCTAGAGTGCAATGGGGCAATCTCAGCTCACTGCAGCTTCCCTGCAACCTCCACCTCCCAGGTTCAAGCAATTCTCCTGCTTCAGCCTCACGAGTAGCTGGGACTACAGGTGCGCGCCACCATGCTCAGCTAATTTTTGTATTTTTAATAGAGACTGGATTTCACCATGTTGGCCAGGATGGTCTCGATCTCATGACCTCGTGATCTGCTCACCTTGGCCTCCCAAAGTGCTGGTATTACAGGTGTGAGCCACCGTGCCCGGCCCACAGCTTCTAAGAGAGGAAATAAGGAAACGGGACCATGAGAGGCCTGGTTCCACTCACAGTGTGCAACATCACCAGTGACACATTCTTAAGTTTTGCTACGGTGACCTGCCTCAGGAACATGGTGAGACCCCCCTGTCTCTACAAAAAAATAAAAAATAAAAATTAGCCAGGTGTGATGGCACACACCTGTGGTCCTAGCTACTCAGGAGACTGAGGTGGGAAGATCACTTGAGCCCAGGAATTCAAGGCATCCCTGGGCTGTGGTCACACCACTGCGCTCCAGCCTGGGTGAGAGAGCAAGATCCTATCTCAGGAAAAAAAGCCTAATATAACTTTTAAAAATTAAAATACAATAATTGAAATTTACAAGACCTGATAGCAATAACCTAAGCATTCCCTGAGAATGACCCTGTATGGCAGATGCACTCTGTGTTCAGAGTGCGAAGCATGGCCAACTTGGAGATTCATTCCTTATCTGTGAGGAACATCTGAGCTCTTGCCCTGCCCTGGCAGGCTGTAGAGAAGATCAAGGCTCTTTGTGTTGGGTTAAGTGAAGGTCGCCAGGTGGTGGTTGCTAGGGAGAGGTTGTTAAGTGAAAATGCTCTATCAACCGCATGCGTTTTGACAAGCAGTGGCAATCTCCTGTCCAGCTCAGCTCCATCAGACCACTCTGCATGTAAGTGCCCTTCAATAAACCCTGTGCTGGCTATGTGCAGTGGCTCATGCCTGTAATCCCAGCTTGTTAGGAGGCTGAGGCAGGAGGATCCCTTGAGCCCAGGAGATCCAGAGTAGCCTGAAAATATAGCAAGGCCCCATCTCTAGTGAAAACAAAGATAAGGAAAAAGAACAAAACATCCTATGTCTTATTTGCTGGATCTCTTCTTTGGCCTCTCAGACATGGTACCATCCTGACTGGAATTTTTTTTTTTAATTTTTAAAAGATTTTATTTCATTTATTTGTATTTATTTATTTTTAATAAGAGATGGGGTTTCACCATGTTGGCCAGGCTGGTCTTGAACTCCTGACCTCGTGATCCACCCATCTCGGCCTCTCAAAGTGCTGAGATTACAGGCGTGAGCCACCGCACCTGGCCTAATGTTTAAAAGATTTTAAATTAAAATTTTTATTTTTCCAGTGCCAGTAGGTCAGTAACATATTGACCTACTGGAGTTAATGGTGTCCAGCATGACAGTTGGTGAGCCCAGCAGAAGGTGGGAGAAAAGCCCCAGTGATGAGATCGGGAAAGGGGAGATTCATGGGGGGATATCTCAGCTTGACCGTCCATGTCCACATGGGGCCCGAAAGCTGCTATCCTTGATGGATGGAGCCCAGCATGTGAGTACAGGGATGTCCTGAAAACGTTGAATGTTCTGGAAGAACAGTTGCAGGGGGAAAATCTGACTGAGCAAGGGTCAGATTCCTGAGCTGTGGCAGCTGTAGTTGGCTGGCCACTTCCAACCATGCTCCAAGCAGCCATGGAGGCTGAGCTCACAGAATAAGCAAGGGTCCAACTGGGAACAGATGGTGGCATCTCTTCAGGACAAGATGGACTTTTGAGTCTGCAAAGAGCCGCCCCTCTCTTCCACCAGGGACCTGCCTGGCACATCCAAGAGGAGCTCCCAAGAGCTTGGAAAACTTTCTATTGCATTCATTGTTATTTGTGTTGTGGTTTGTGTTGCTCTCCACCGGTGGCAGTGCTCCTCTGCCTACCTGACCCCAGGGAATGTGATGAGACTATGAGAGCCGTTCAAGGGCGTGCTGGGTGGAGCGTCTGGTACATACACCTGTGCATGGCAGATGCACCTGACAGTAATAACTTAAGTGTACCCTGAGAATAATCCTGTATGGCAGAAGCACTTGAACTTGGGTTCAGCGTTCCCAGTGTGGCCAACCCAAAGATTAATCATACTTTATTTATTTTTTGAGTCAGAGTCTTGCTCCGTTGCCAAGTCTGGAGTGCAGTTGTACGACTTCAGCTCACTGCAACCTCTGCCTCCAGGATTCAAGCCATTCTCCTGCCTCAGCCTCCAGAGTAGCTGGGACTACAGATGCCCACCACGATGCCAGGCTAATTTTTGTATTTTTAGTAGAGACAGCGTTTTGCCATGTAGGCAGGCTGGTCTTGAACTCCTGACCTAAAGTGGTCTGCCTGCCTCAGCCTCCCAAAGTGCTGGGGTTACAGGCATGAGCCACCAGGCCCAGCCTCACTGTATCTTATCTATGAGGAACATCTGAGAGCCTGGGCCATCCTGTGGAATGGGTTGTGCAGGGGATCAAGGCACTTAGTTTTGGGTTAAATGAAGGTTGCCAGGTGGAGGTTGTTGGGGGAGAGAACTAACTGAAAACACTGTAGAAACTGCATGCTTTCTATAGGCACTGGTGCTTTTCTTGCCCAGCCTGCTGCCACTGGACCACCCTGCATAAGTTCCTCTCAATAAACCCATGTCTCATCTGCTGGCTTTGAGTCTCTTCTTCAGCCTCTTGAACCTGATGTCATCCCTACTGGAGTTAATGAGTTAATAGGGGTCGGGAATGACACCAACTCTTTTTTTTTTTTTGAGATAGAGTCTTGCTGGGTCACCCAGGCTGGAGTGCAATGGCACCGTCTTGGCTCACTGCAACCTCCACCTCCAGGTTTAAGCAGTTCTCCTGCCTCAGCCTCTTGAATACCTGGGACTGCAAGCATGCACCACAGCGCCTGGCTAACTTTTGTATTTTTATAGAGATGGGGTTTCACCATGTTGGCCAGGCTTGTCTTGAACTCCTGACCTCAAGTGATCCACTTGCCTCGGCCTCCCAAAGTACTGAATTACAGGCATGAGCTACCACTCCCAGTCCAACAACCAACTCTTGAGGTAAAAACATTTAAATGAGAAAGTGTATAAAGCCCTTGGCATGGGTAAGGGTGATGGTAAGGATAGAAATAATAGTAGCAAGAGAAATGGTGAGGATGACAAAGCAATTAGCAGTTATGTACTGGTTTGGGGATGGGGGAGTGGATGGGAAGGTGGGGAAGGGTGCCCTGCAAGCTTGGGGCCTAAGGGAATCTAAGAGGAAGAGTTTTCTACTGCGGTTAGCCTCTGAGGGCCTCATCAGCACAGGTGGGTTCCTCTCAACCTGCCCACAGCTCTGGAAATCCCCCCTTCACTCAGGACTCTTCACTGAAATCATCTGGAGTACCCAATATCAATAACTCAGCCTCCCAAATAGCTGGGACTACAGGCACACACCACCATGCCTGGCTAATTTTCTGTAGAGTGGATTCTGTTTCCTGCTGGGACCCCAGCTGAGCCTTTCATCAGTCTCTTGAGCTGGTCCTCAAACCAGCCCCTTCTCTGAACTTCTCTTTGTTTCTTCCCTTAGCTGTGGGTGCTAACATCTCCTCAATCACCCAGCTATGACTTTTAGTCATGCCCAACTGATGCTTCCCTCTCTGTGAGCCCCCACATCCTGACACTCTTACCCTAAGAATCCCTCATGCCCACGCCTTCCTTTCCCTTCCCATGACTTCTCCTTCCCATTCAGACCTTCCTTCCTCCCCCTTGGGCTGTGACAGGCATCTCCTAACTCAACCCCAAGGTTCCTCTACACCCTCATTCACCCTCATTCAGATGAATCTCCCTAAAGCTGGAGCATTCTTGTTTTCCTTTTTCTATTTTGAGACTTTTTTAGACGAGATCTCACTCTGTCACCTGGGCTGGAGTGCAGTGGCCTGGCTCACCACAGCCTAGACCTTCCTGGCTGAAGCTACTCTCCAGACTCAGCCTCCCAAGTAGCTGGGACTACAGACACACACCACCATGTCTGGCTAATGTTTTGTAGAGACATGGTTTCTCCATGTTGCCCAAGCTGTCTGGAACTCCTGGGCTCAAGTGATCTGCCCACCTTGGCCTCCCAAAGTGCTGGGACTTCTAGGCGTGGACCACCATGCCCAGCTAAAGCTGGAGCTGTCAAGCTTTTTTGACCATGACTCATAATAAGAAATATATACATATACTTGAGACAGGGAAAAGCTTTCAGTTATCTCTGGCATCCACTGAATTGAGTACAAGTTTAACCTGGCATTAAAGGTCTTCTATGAGATGACCCCAAGCTGTCTAAACATTTCTCTCCCTACCATCATTTATGCCATTTCACCTGTCTGGGTCTTAGTGGTCTAATATATTGGATGGGATTAAAAATACTTCCCTAGCCTGAAAGCCAGGGGTAAACCAGATGGTCCATTTAGTTTTCTTTATCTATAAGAGCTATAATTCCGGGATTGTAAGTACCCAGTATCAATAAGCAAACACATCTCCTCTCTGGTGTCTGTGCATTCTCATGTCTGTATCTGGGTTCATGGTGTTCCCTTTAGTCATCTCCCTCTATCTTCTTGTGTTGAAATCCCAACAAAGTCCAACAAGAGCAAAGGAGACAGGAAGGAAAGGTAGGAACTTAAGGAATGCAATTAGTCTACTCAGGCTGGAGACACGAAGGCTGGCATGTTACCTGAGATGGGCTGGGCTAGATGACACCAAACCAAGAGCCTTGGGCTGAGATTTTACCTTAAATTAGAGGTCCTAGGGAGTTGGAGCTAGCTTCCAGGCGGGTGTGACATGTTCAAAGGTGAGGTTGAGCCAGGGGCAGTGGCTCACGCCCATAATCCCAGCACTTTGGGAGGCTGAGGCGGGTGGATAATTTGAAGTCAGGAGTTTGAGACCAGCCTGGCCAACATGGTGAAACCTTGCCTTTACTAAAAGTACAAAAATTAGCTGGGCATGGTGGTCCATGCCTGTAGTCTCAGCTACTCAGGAGGCTGAGGCAGGAGAATTGCTTGAACCTGGGAGGCAGAGGTTGCAGTGAGCTGGGACCATGCCATTGCACTCCAGCCTGGGCGACAAAGCAAGACACTGTTTAAAAAAAAAAAAAATGGTGAGGTTGAAGGCTGATTTACCTTGAGCTGGAGACATAAGAGTTTACTTCAATAGTAAAATGGACACCACCTGGATATAATTAGTATCAGGCCAGACCACGGATGATCCCAGAAATCCAGGCAGGTCGCATCTGGGGGGTTTGGCTTTGGCTACGGATGAGTGTGCTGGAGAGCAGGACGGACACAGTGTGGAGGTAAAAGGGGCAGGTATGAGCAGAGAGTGCCTGGCTGGAACACTGTGCAGGGACACCGCCAGGGACTGGGACTTGGGAGCCGGAGGCCATCCCTGGGAGGGCTGATGAGAGCTGATCTTCTGACAGCAAATAAAAGGTGTTACTCTTTACTCAGTTCCTGCTGTGACGGGTTCCCTAGACAGCACTCTTGCTTGCCATCCATCTGTCACCAAAACCTAAACTCTGAATGATGCCAAACTACTATCAAGGTCTCTCAGGGACAGATGCCAGTTCTCTCTCCTCCTGGGACCTAGCACAGTGCTTGCACAGAACAGGACTCAACAGGTATTTGTTGGGTACAATTGCAAAGGGATTATCATTGTTATCATCCCATAGATAACACTGCTTCTCTGTCTTCATGGGTGACTTTTTTTTGTGTCCTGGGCCTGAATTGTCTTCTAAATACTAGAGCTCTGTAGCTGATTATGTCCCTATTCTGATTTCATTAACCTAAATGCAGTTTTAGGTGAAAGCCTTGATATGCAGCTTCAACAACTGATGACAGTGTGAACTGGCAAGCCAGCAGCGTTACTGTGCTTTCATCCCCAAACCCTTGAGGAGCACTGAAAACTCAGCACTGTGGTGAAACAGTACCTGAGAATAGTCATGAGACTCATTTGCTCCTGGTGCAGAGGAAGAAACTTACCAAGCTAGGGCTGGAGAAGCCAATACTATGGCAATGGCTTTTGAGATAAGAAAAACCCTTATTGCGAGTTGACTGGCGAGGACACAGGAGGCAACATTCAACTCTATTGCCAGGATCTGGGCGGTTGGGTGAAACTTTTGTGGCATTTCTAAGTAGTCCCAATCCCCTATAGCAGTGGGTCTGCTATGCTGGCAGTGCTAACAATGAGGAGGGTAAGCCCTTCCCATGGCACATACCAGGGCAGTTTTGACTGTGTGATATGCTCAAAGGTGAGGCTGGACACCCTAACAGCTGTTCAGCTGTCGCCGTAACAACTTAAGCAATAGTTAATTGGTTTGAGCTGTTCCCATGGTTACAAATCCAGCACTATTCTTTTTTTTTTTTTTTCTTTTTTTTTTTTTTTTTAATAGAGACGGGGTTTCACCATGTTGGCAAGGATGGTCTCAATCTCTTGACCTCGTGATCCGCCCGCCTCAGCCTCCCAAAGTGCTGGGATTGCAGGCATGAGCCACTGTGCCCGGCCATATCCAGCACTATTCCTTCTCTTTTCATATACTCTCTTCCACATATGGCATAAACATCCTGGTCCCTCCCACCCCACCTACAGCTCAAGGGGCTCAGTCGCTGGGTGGGTCCACTCAAGGAGCAGTCAGTGTCAGGAGGAAACTGAGTCCTGGGCTGGAGCTCTTGCTTCTGTGTGGGTCCCACTGTCATTTTGGCAGCCCTGACGCAGGTGGGGGAAGGTGACTGGGGTCTGTTTGGAGCAGCATACCCTTGGGGTGAAGAGGGAATGTATGACTGCCAGGAAAAGAGTGTAAAACACTTTCCCTTGGTAATCTCTCCATGAGCATGGATTTATTCAGAATCCATGAGTCCTGCTTATTCATTAACACTCACTAAAAGCTCCTTTGTTAGCACATAAACTGTTAACAAAGGCTGGCCCATTCCACTTTCGAGGCACATAGCATACCAAAAAAAAAAAAAAAAAAAAAAAGCTTGGGCAATATAGCAAGATTCCGTCTCTATAAATAATTTTTTTAAAAATTAGACAGGCATGGAGGTTGCAGTGAGCTGAGATCGTGCCACTGCACTCCAGCCTGGCATATGCCAACAGAGCAAGACTCTGCCTAAAAAAAAAAAAAAAAAAAAAACAGTACAAATGGCTGGGCACAGTAGCTCATGCCTGTAATGCCAGCACTTTGGGAGGCTGGGGTGGGTGGATCACTTGTGGTCAGGAGTTCGAGACTAGCCTCGCCACCTTGGTGAAACCCTATCTCTACTAAAAATAAAAATAAAAATAAAATAGCCAGGTGTGGTGGCACGTGCCTGTAATCCCAGCTACTCAGGAGGCTGAGGCAGGAGAATCGCTTGAACCTGGGAGGTGGAGGTGGCAGTGAGCCAAGATCATGCCACTGTACTCCAGCCTTGGCAACAGAGTGAGATTCCATCTCAAAAAGAAAAAAGTGCAAACAGCTAAACAACATTTTTAAATTGTTGTATATTTTAACGTTTGTTTTTTAAAATTAAAACTGTATAATTGTTGTAACCGAGTGAGCTCGAAATCACCACTGAGACAAAGATTAGGCCAGATTACTGGGTCTTTATTACCGGTGGCCACGGAGGACTCGCGTCTCTCTAACCCGTGGCCCCAAAGGAGGGTGTCAAGACCTTTTATACCCGACCACCTCCCGGGCAGGGTGAGGGTGAGGGGCTTTGGACATTCCGATTGTTACTTAAGTGGTTCACAGAAGTCAAGATAAGCATTAGTTTACACATTATCTGAGTAGGGTGCGAATTACAGACCTTAGTTACTTATTACAAGTCTTAGTTTTTCTTAAAATGATGCAGGGGCCAAAATGGCGTTGGTTTGGACGGCTTGCCTGTCACATTAGGGTTACAGAGAGCAGTTTCAACGGAAAGCCGAGTATGGTTGAGGTATGCAATTTATGGGGCAATTACCATGTCACATAGTGAGTATTGCCTTTCCCTCCTATAGGTATAACTTTGCATCTGAGTTCGTAACCTCACTTGCAGATAGCTCAAAAGCCCATATTTAAAGCCCTTTATGAATACAGGGTCTGGATCTATCCCCACCCAAGGCTGGTCCTTCATCCCCATCCCCCATCATCTCCCCTGCCATGTCATGATGCACAGAGGCCCGAACTGTGGCTTATTACATATGGCTTAGACTAATGCCAGACCATCCACTCCTGTTCAAACAGAGGAGACTCCCTTTGACATCAAATTGAGCCTGGAGCTTTGATCTGCCCTGAGAATCTCACTCTCAGATGCAGGAGTCTGTTCTGGTCTGAAGCAACTTTCCTGGGTTAGGAAAGCCTTTCCTGACCAGCCGACAATAAACCATGCTATTTGGCTTGAGTTACCCCTATGGTTTTCCCACGTGTACTACAACTGTGCCAATACCCTCTATGTATATGCTTGGATATGCTCATCTGTAGCAACAGGGGAAGAAGGGATTCCCCAGGGAGCTCTTTTGCTCGGACATGTGATGAACGCTTCTAAAGCCAGAGAGTCAGGAATAGGAGGTGCTGTGATGTCCAAACACAAAAGCACATGATTTGATTTCCATTGTGATAATATGAGGAACCGTCAGCGCTTTTTATTTCCCCCAAAAACAACAAAGAGACCTAACCCAAAACGTTTACTCTACTGAATTTTGGCTTTAGGAAACAATGGATCTGAGACTCATTTCTTTGGAATCTGCTTCTTCTATAGCTCGGGGTTTGTAGCCGGGGGTGAGGGGTATGGGGGGGTGGAGGGGTGGGGGACAGGGAGGGATCAAAACTGGGGCCTCCCGCAAGGCCAACCAACCCCTGAGGTAAAACCTTGCTGGGTTTCCTTACTAAGACCTTTTTTCTAAGAATTTCAAATTTGTTTTGAGAGACTTAAGAAGTTAGGACTTCCCTGACAACCCCCACAAAGAAAAGGGCTTCTGTCTCTTGTGGAAGTGGAAAATCTGAGCCCTGTGGCCTGTTCCATGTCCTTGGTGGTAGACTGATTCCTGCCCCAGATTTCACTGACAGCTGAAAATGTGAAGAGATGCCGAGGAAGAGAGGGTGACGCAGTTAGAGAGAGCGCTCTATAGAACTTGGGAACCCAGAAAGTGTTCATGTGTAAAAATGCCTACCCATCAGAAAAAGCAGATGAGAAGGAGCAGGCAGAATAACACAGTCTCTAACATTGCTTAAGGAATAAAAATACTTTTTTTTAATATCAATTTCATCTTAATTACAAAGATGCATGAATGTGATGATGTAGCTGTCAATATTGTGTTTTCTGGCACACAGCTATGTCATTTTGTTTCCTCACAGGCTTTTAGCAAAGGAGAAAACATTAAAAAAATTTTAAATCTCAAGGGGAAAAAAGACACTAGTGGAAGAAACATTTTTTTCTTCAGACCAGGTCACACTTGCATTTGAAAAAGTAGCACATCTCAACATACTTATTTTAGGAAGCTTCCACCCTCCCAGGAGAAAGGCTAGAAATTATGACTAGTTACCTTGTGTTTATCTTGGGTGTCAGCTCTTCAAGAAGATGAAATTATAATGGAAGTACCAGCCTATCATTAATTACTGAGCTTCAGAAACCCTGTCACATGACTTGCAGTGTGTCCTTCTAAAGGAAATAATGACCGTGGCCTTCACTTCCTTACTTTGCCTTTAAGAGTAAACATTCTGGCATAGCTTTTATATGAATTCTGGGGAATTTGATCATGACTATAGCAGTTCCTTCACTCCTGTCCCACCACCCTTTCTCACCAGCTAAAGATGATTTTCTCCATCCCCTACCATCAAGAACATTGGCAGACTGGGCCAAGTGGCACGGGGTGTAATCCCAGCCCTTTGGGAGACTGAGGCAGGAGGATCACTTGAGACCAGGAGTTTGAGGCTGCAGTGAGCTATGACTATACCACTGCACTCCAGCCTGGGCCACAGAGAAAGATCTGCCCTGTCTCTAAATAAATAAGTAAACAAATAAATAAATAGAACATTGGGCCCAATGACTCCTACATATCTAGGAAAAAGATATTCTGCCATTTATTCACTTTATTTGGCAGATATTCATTCAGGGCCTGGTATTTTGCTAGGCACTGGGGATAAAAGAGTGACCAAAAAAGGACAGAGCCCCATTATTAAGCAGTAAGAATCATAGCAATACATATGAAATGACACTCCGTGACAATCCTTTTTCCAAGAAGGAATCCTCCTTGTTCCTAGCTCATCCCTTCCTAACCCCCTTGTCCCTCTCCAGCTGCAGCCTTAACCCGTTCACCTATCCTTCTTCCCAGGCAGCAACATGCTCCGGTTTCCCCTTTTAACCCTGCCTCCAAACAGTCTTATCTTTCTCACCTTTTTTTTAAAAATTTTTAAATTTTTGAGACAGTCTCACTCTGTTGCCAGGCTGGAGTGCAGTGGCGCAATCTCAGCTTACTGAAACCTCCCAGGTTCAAGAGATTCTCCTGCCTCAGCTTCCTGAGTAGCTGGGCACACACCACCAAGCCCCGCTAGTTTCTTGGTTTTTTTGTTTGTTTGTTTGTATTTTATTAGAGACAGGGTTTCACCATGTTGGCCAGGATGGTCTCCATCTCCTGATCTCGTGATCCACCTGCCTCAGCCTCCCAAAGTGCTGGGATTACAGACTTGAGCCACTATGCCCGGCCATTCCTCACCTTCTTTTTAGCCAACAAACCCTGTAAGTTGGTGGCTACTGGCTTTCTCCAACCTACTGAAAATGTCCTCTCAGGACTGGCCGCAAGGGTCTCTCCGTTACTGAATCCTCACTGTCGCCTTCATCATTGCTCCTGACCTCTCCACGGTGTCTCACGCCCCGACTACCTCCACCTGGAAACATTCTTCCCCCATCAGACAAGCCTGTCTTCTTTATCCTTATACCACATAGGGACTGGTGTTCCCCAGGTTCCAGTCTTGGCCCTCTTCTGTCTTCTATCCATTTTGGGAGATGGCATTGAGTTTCAAGCCTTCAATGACACTCTCCCCTACACCTCCAATTTGAGTGTCTCCTGAGCTTAGACCCATGTTTTCATGCCAGCCTTTATTCTTGGATGCCCTGTTGGTCTTCAAATCTGAAGACGTGCAAAACGCACCTTATGGTTTTCCCTCCCAACCCACTCTTTCTCTGTTCTTCATCACAATCCACCACACGACTTTCCATTCAGAGACCCACGGCAGAAACCTCCAAGTTGTCTGTTACTACATTATTTTTTACCTCATTGGGACATTCTGTCTGCCATCATGTCTACCAGGAAATGTCTGTCACAATGAGAGATGACAAATAGATTTTATCTAATCTAGCAGCTGTGACCAATTGGCAGTGGCTGCCTGGAGCACTGTGTTGAGAAAGATTCTGAGGCAGCATCTGACCTCAGCAAGAAAAAATAGGGTGATTTGTTACCACCTCTGCTTTGGGTGGTGGAAGACATGCCAGGTATTTGCCACCTGGCTGCAAACTTCACCAGTAAGAAAACGGAGATAAGTCCCTCCAGGTCCCATCGCCACTGCCCTGGGTTCTCTCTCAGCATGTTGCAATAACCTTTCTTTGTCTTCTCCTTTCTGTCTCTCTTCCTGTCCACTCATCCAGCCCTTGCATTATCTCTCTAGAGCAAATTTCTCATACTAGGTTAAAGCACATGGCATTAAAGGCCACTGAGAATCTGCCTACAGCACCCCTCCCTACCTCCATACGTCCCGTGTGCTCCCGGATCAGGTAGTATAGCATCGTGGTTCACAGCATGGACTCGAGGCCTTCCTGCCTGGTTTCAAACCCCAAATCTGACACTAAATAGTTGTGTGAACCTGATTAAGTTATTTGACTCTCTGTGCCTGTTTTCTCAGCAGTAAAGGAAAATATCTATCTACCTCATAGGGTAGTTGCGAGCATTAAATGAGTTATAGAAAATGCTCAGAATATCTGTTGGCATATGATAAACCCAATGTCAATGTTCAGTCTTATTGCTACCACACCCACACCCTAATCCTCATTGGCTTTGGTCAGGCTTTTCCATGGGCCCTGCCCCACCTTCTCCCCTCCCAGGAAGAACGAAGTGATCTTTGTGTTGTCCTTCCACAGCCTGTGTCATATTCTTCTACTCCAGCAGCTGTTGCATTGCATTGGGGTTAGTTGTTCATGTGTGTGTCTGATCCAACAGTTAGGGGATCCTTGAGGGTAGGGACAATGTCTTTCCTTCTTTTGTGTCCTCTTCTTTTTTTTTGAGATGGAGTCTCACTCTGTCACCCAGGCTGGAGTACAGTGGTGCAATCTTGGCTCTCTGCAACCTCTGCCTCCTGGGTTCAAGCAATTCTTTTGCCTCAGCCTCCCTAGTAGCTGGGACTATGGGCACTTGCCACCATGCCTGGCTAATGTTTTTGTATTTTTTAGTAGAGACAGGGTTTCACCATGTTGGCCAGATGGATCTCGAACTCCTGACCTTGTGATCCACCCGCCTCAGCCTCCCAAAGTGCTGGGATTACAGGTGTGAGCCACCATGCCAGGCTTGTGTCCTCTATTTCTATTTCTACCAGAGTAGAAGTCTGAAAAGCAGTAGATATGATAATGTCTGAATGATGACATAATGAATAACTGGATGAATGAATGAATGAATGAATTGGCAGTAGAACGGGCACTGGGTGCCAATAATGGTTATAGTGGAAACTTGTTTATCTCCAAGGGAAATAATAAACAACAGTTTACCTCCTGGAATACTATCTCCATAGCAGGTAAATTCTTTCTTGAATATATCTCCAGGAATCAGTTACCCAGCTCTGACTTTTCCTTTGCCCCTAGAAAAGGCTTTTATTAATTTAAATGTAATAGAGTTCATTCTCATCTCTATAAACATAAAGTACACTTTTTATGGCCTAGTTCCTACCCCGCCTGGAATTCTATGCTAGATATAGAACAAACAGGAAGTTCCTACTTGATTCTTAGACCTCTGGCCTTTACTCTCAATGGCACCACAAGCTAGTAACGCTGAGGACTAACGCTGAGGATTTCATGATTGCTGCTAATGATAATGAGGCATTTGGAGAGCTCTGACTTGCAACCTAGATGAGCAGGAATTTAGCTCTTTTCTGAAAAATACCTGCCACCGTTTGCTGCCTCATGCTCTTGCTATGATTTAGATTGTACATTTGTAGTCAATAGACTTCCACAGTTTATAGTAAACAGCCAGACTTAACTACACGTCTCAGCTTCTCCTTGAGGTTTGCAACTTTGCTTCTGCTCTTGGCAGAAGCACGTGGCATGCCCATCTAAAGTGCAGAGAGGAAAAAATCCTCCTCCATGTTCCCTGATTTTCTGCACAAACCAGATCTCCCCAGCTCATTCCACAGAGATATTTATTATGGTTGCTGGCTAGCAGACGCATTGAAAATATGCGTGGCATGTTGCCAATGTGCAGATCTGGAAGAAACAGGAGCCTGTCAGTCCTGTTCCACCACACCCTACCACAGCCCTGGCAAGTCCCATGGGTCAGTTTGCGCTGTGAGCATTCCCACTACATTACAGGCAGTGCTTATCAATAGCGGCCCTGGCCTTCTCTCTCTGCTCTCTCTAACATAACAGGCTGGCAATGCCCAGAGAGGATTTGACTATTTCAGTTTTAGCAAAAGGCTGGGGGAAATCCATATCAAGCAAGCCTATTGTTCTCGGGGAGAAAAATAGTATGACTTTGGGGTAGAGAAAAGAGGAGGACAGAATCTACAGAGGAACGGGTAGGAAGCAGGATGACAGTCCTGGAGAATGCCATGGGTGGAGGCCGGGACATGGTGGATCCAGGCAAATCTGAGCTGACAGGGGGCCAGGATGAGCTGCCTTGCAAAAGCTGCAGCCTAACCCCAGCTTCCCAGGAAAGGCTTCCCTCTGCATTGTGGGCAGGCAGTGTGGGATTCAGTGGGGAAATCCTACAACATGAGTCAAATAGCAGTAACCATGGTGACAACACTGAAAGCCAGCTCTCTCTGGCTCACATCTCCACCAGCACAGACACAGCACCCAGCCCTTTGCAGTAACGTGGGCTCCAGTGAGGCCCCACGCGGGTTTATATTTTGTATGAGGGTTTCTTGGTAGTCAGTGACACAGACGCCTCAGCAAGCCTGAGCAGAATAAGGATGTGAAAAAGGGAGTTGGGCTGGATGCGGTGGCTCACTCCTGAGGCTGCAGTGAGCCGAGATTGTGCTACTGCACTCCAGCCTGGGCAACAGAAAAAAAAAAAAAAAAAAAAAAAAAAGCAAATAAGCTGTAAGTCTGCCTTTCTTCATGGTCCAGGACACACGGCCCTCTTGCACAAATAACTCACAGTCCTCCTGCTCCCAGCTATCTCCAGACCACTGGCTGATAGAAAACAAAATTCAAGTTAGCTCACTGCAACCTTGGCATCATCAGTACTGCACAAAGCCCTCTTCAGCACACAGCACAAGCCCCATCCTATAAAATCCCCAGCAAGCCTTCATCTCCTTTCACTCAGCTCCTCTTTTGCTGGCCTGCCCATTACTGTCTTGCAACATATTTTCATACTTTCTCTAATAAATCTGCCTTTCTTTACCTACAGCTGTCTTGACAAATTCCTCTTACCCCCACACCACTGGCCCCTGATAGTCACTCACGGCTCAACCTGCAACAAGAATCAGAAAGAACTCCTAACACAGCTGAGCATTTGGTTTCTCTCGCCTGAAAGCTTGAGTTTGGGCCCCTGATGGATTGTGCATCAGTGGGTGTGTGTAGCTGCCTCTGTACCATGTCAACCTGGGAGCCATGCACACCCTGCCATGAGAAAGGAAGAATAGAGAAAGCTGGTCTGCAGAGGTGAGTTGAGAAGCTGTACAGAGCGAAGGAACGAGGCAGAGAGAGTGCAGAATATTTAAATTCCTGAGGCCTGGTCTCACGTCTGCATTTGGATTTTATGTATTTATCTTGCCCCCGCACCCTTCCTCTCCTTTTCCTCAGATTCTAAATCCAGTGAATCCAACCCCAACTTCACCCAACACTTATTTTTTTTTTTTTTTTTTTGAGACAGGGTCTCACTCTGTCACCCAGGCTGGAGTGCAGTGGTGTGATCACGGCTCACTGCAGCCTTGACCTCCTGGGTTCAAGTGCATCTCCCATCTCTGCCTCCCAAGTAGCTGGAACTAGCCCAATTCTCCACCCTCCCCTGCCCCAGTTAGGACTCCACAGTTCTCTCAACTCTATTTAAGGTGAGAGGTCATGAAGTGCTAGCTTGGTTTTCAGGCCACCTTATGAGGATGGCAGGGAGGGGATTCTGAGAGAAGTGGGCAGGAGGTGCCCCATGGGTGTCTATTCTGGCTCAGGTCCTTGTTGCCACTCACACTGCTCTTCTTGCCATTCTCACTTTCTCAGATCTTATTTAGGTCTCAGGTCAAATACCACTCCCTTGAAGAAATCTCTGTGGACCACACTTGCTGAAGTGACAATCAGCTCCTCCCCTGCCCTTCTCTGATATGGGAGGAATTGTGTCCCTCTCTCCTTGCAAAAAAATTCATATCGGTACCATCCTGGCCCCCGGTACTTCAGAATGTGACCATATTTGGAGATGGGGTCTTTAAGGGGGTAATTATGTTAAAATGAGGTCTTAAACTATTATGACTGTGTCCTTCTAAGAGGAGATTAGGACACAGACAGGCATATAAGAAAGACCATGTGAGGATATGGGGAGATGTACAAGCCAAGGAGAGGGGCCTCAGAAGAAACTCATCTTGCCGACATCTGATCTGGGACTTCTGGCCTCCAGAATTGGGAGAAAATAAACTTCTGTTATTTAAGTCACTCGGTCCCTGGTGCTTTGTCACAGAAGCCTTAGCAAGCTTGCACACTCTCTACCCCTTTCCCTGGTTTTATATTTCCTCAAGAGGCAGGTTAATGCTGTAGCATGCTTAAGATCATAGCTCTGTGGTGTGGTTAAGAGCATAACTCTGGGTGTGCCTGCAATAAGGGCAGTAGTAGTGGCAGCATCTGTTACGTGCCTGGTGGGTGTGCCGAGCCCCATAGATAGGTGAAGTGACTGTGGTAGGAATGTGTTTGGTGTGCCTGGTGCTGAAGACAGGCGTGGGTTAGGCTTGGGGACAAACAAGGAAGGTTAGGCTGAGGTGGCCAGGGCTGAGGCTGGGCTGGGGAAGGTGCTTTGCACCTGCGGTGGCACCTGGGACACCTCTTCTCCCTGGTGCTGTTGGCCTCCTCATCCCAGGCAGGAGGGGCTCCCTTCTAAGCAGGTTCTGGCTCTCACTCTGTCCCCTAGGGACTCTAGTTGCAACCCAGGTAGTAAGGCCTTGTAAAACATCATTGGGCACATCACTGCCACCAACCCTATTTCATTTGTTGACCAGGTTTTGGTGAGCCTGTTCATTCAGTGAGCTAGAAGGGGTGGATCTTGCAAATTAGTTGAGGCATATATTAGGCCCCCACTAAAGGCCTTGGATATGAGTAAGTATGTGCAGACAGTTGGGGCTAGAAACAGCAGACAGCCACAATCATTTTGTTCTAGAACTGGAAATTGCTTTGTCTTCCAGGTATAAATGGGTCCTCAGAGCACTCGGTCTCTCCTTCAGGCTGTAAGTCTGCCAGCCACCCAGAATCCAGTTGTTGGCACCAGAAAGACCAAATGCCCTGAGGCCTGACTCAGCTCTTCACTTGTCACCCAGATGCGTTAACACTATGTAGACACAGAATTGCCAAACTTGCCTGGGCTCCCCAGGGTCCAAATGTGAAACCTGGAAAGCTGCCACTTTGCTCTTTTCTGGCTGTTCTGTATTCTGCTGTCTACAAGACTTAACATCAAGATATTTTTGTTTATATTTCACAAGAACTTAAGCTTTTGTGAGACATTCTTTTCTTATCTGGCCCACTATAATGCTAATTTCTCGGAAATTTCTCTTCTCTTTTCTGGCTTGTTCCAGGTTCACTCATGTTTTATATTTCCATAATTCTTCTATTCTCCTTTCTCTTTCCTTTCTCTCTGGTTCTAGTCTCCTATTTAAAAGATGACTTAGAAACTTTGCTCTGCTTTCTCCTCCAGTTACTGTCTTTCTCTTTTCTGCTCACCCTTAAAGACTTTTTATTCTCATCTTCATCTCCTACTCTCTTCTGGCACTAACTGAAGGTCTTACCCAGCTTCCTTCCTGACCTTCTGGACCGCCACCTGCTTTCTCAAAGTTCCTCCTGTCCCTTCTACAGAGATGCCTCTCTTAGGATCCTTGCTTTTATCGGGGACCTACAATCTCTGCATCAGTAGAAGGCAGACAGCCTGTTTGCTTAGGGGCTAACACTTGCCTTGTCCCTGATTTCAAATAACATATTGATCTGTTTATAGAAGTTACTCAATGGTATCTTAATTGATTTTATTAGGTTCCTTTTTATGCTTATCTTAGAAGAGGTATATGACTTTGGATTGGGTAATAAAGAGTCGTTTATTGCATGTGTACAGATTATAAGTTCCCAGGCACACCCTGATCAAAGCAGGATCCTTTTGTTAGCTTCATGGGGCATGAAGTTGGCACCAAAGTATTTGCGGGGATGTTCAAGGAAGTGAAGCCAAAAGGATGTCTGATCACACAGTCAGTTGTAACCAAGCCCACTAAGTAGCCAGGGCGTGAACTTTGTCTATCCCTGAAATGACCAAAGATTGACCAGAAGAAAAGGCACATGTGTGATTCATCCCTTGCCTCCACAGCAATTCGTTTGGCTATCTACTTTTCGTATTACCAGTGACTAACCCTCTAAGGGTACCACGTCTGGACATGTGGCCTCATGATTCAAAGTCTTAAGATTTATAGCATTTTCCTTGGAGACCAAGGGCATTCCTGTGGGTGATACCTTTTTAATACCCAGAGGTTAGTCATTTACTATGGGTGAGCCATTCAAGTAAACTGGTTGCCAGGCTACCTCTTCAGGTGAGAGTTCATACTCTCATAACTAATCCCCAGCCACACTGTGACTTCTATGGGGAAGCCTAAAGGGGACAATGTTGCAGGAACAGTGCCAGCCACTAAGACACTTTCAAATTTATCCTAGAGAATGCTAAGAAGCTTCTCAATTCCATCCAATGAGTCCTTCACAGGAACATTTCCCTAGGCTGAAAAACTGCATGAAATAATTTATCTTTATGTTATTAATTGGTTACTATAAGGGTTACAGGAATTATTTAGGAACCTGATGATACCTGGTTTTCTCCATAGTTTACATAAGCCAGTCCTTGCAAAGATTCTTCCCCGCCTCCTTAATTTTTTTTTTCCTCAGAGATCCCTTGTTCTTACCTGCAAGGATTCTTTGGCGTGGTGCTTTTCCAGATAAGGTGTAAGAGTCAGGATTTCTGGATTGTGTTCCTAGACATGAATGAGCTTGGATAAGTAAATCATGTTCTCTTTTAGTCTGTTTGTGGTTCTGTAACAAAATATCATAAACTGAGTAGGTTCTAGGCAGTACACATTTATTTCTCACAGTTCTGAAGGCTGGGAAATCTAAGATCCAGGCCAGCAGATTTGGTGTCTGCTGAGGGCCTGCTTTCAGGTTCACAGAGGGCACCTTCCGGCTGTGTCTTCACATGGCGGAAGTGGCAGGCGTCTCTCTCCAGCCTCTTTCGTTAGGACACCAATCTAATTCATAAGGACTCTGCCCCTATGACCTATAATCACCTCCCAAGGCCTCCACCTCCTAATACTTTACCTTGAGGGTTAGGATTTCAACATATGAATTTTGCCAGGATATAAACATTCAGACTATAGCATCCTGATGGTAAAAATGAGATAATAATACTTATCTCTTTCTTCCAACAAAAAGATAATGTGAAGTTAAAAGGAGAGTATATATATATAACGTTAATTTCCTGTGCAAAATGTGTTAAAGAGTTGTCTGATTAATTGCTTCATAAGAAAATTGCTTTGAGACTAGGCCTATTGATCTAGAATAAGTAGTCAATTTGCAGTCAGTTCCCTAGGAAATAGACATTAAACAGATTTTTGGTTTTGTATTCTACAAATAAAGCAACCTATTAATTGAATTCCCCTCAGTTAATTCTTCACTCAGGTGACTCTGGAGCGGGCGGGGGACAGATGTGGCCCCAGCCCAGGCCCCAGGAGCGCCGCGGAACCGAACGAGGGCGGTGGAGGGCGCGCCCCTCGGTCCCCGCGCTCTCCCCGTCGGGAGCGTCCTTGTCGCCCCCGCAGCGGCAGCTCGGGGTGTCTGACAGGAGCGGGGCTCGCCCAGTCTGGTCCGCGGAAAGGCAGGGCTGGGCAGGGGCGTCGCCCCGCCTCGGGAGAGGCGGTCCGGGCGGGGCCGGCGTTTATGAGGCTCGGAGTCACCGCCTCGCCCGGGTCCGCACCTCCTCGCCTGCAGCCGTCGAGAGCAAGCCAGAGAGTGGTGAGCTGCGCGGGGCGCGGGGAACGCGGCTCCGGCCGGGCAGGGGCGAGGGCCCCCGGGTGCTGCTTGGGGCGCGGCCCGGAGGGCATTCGGCTCCACACGACTGGGACGGGGCGCGCGCGGAGCCCCACAGCCTGTGCTCTGCCCTCGAGGTGCGGGGAGGCGGGCAGCGATTTGGGCCCGGGGCGGTCGCCTTTGATTCTCTAAGGCGCCGGAGCTCGGGGAAAGCTGGCGGCGCCTTCCGAGACCCACACACGTCCCCGGGGCGGCAAGGGCCACCCTCTGCGGAGCCTCGGTGCCTCCGCCGCCGTCGCACCTTCGCCAGCTGCGCTCTGCGGCCCCGGGGTGAGCCTCACCCGGTGACTAGCCGCAGTCCCGTCGCCGGAGTCCCGCCAGGTCCCGCTGCGAGGGGAGGCGGAAGGGCTTACCCCGCAAACAAAGCGGCTGCTCCGGGTTCTCTAACTGGGATCGAAGCCAGGTCACCCTTCTCCGGCGCACGGCCGCGGGGGAGCCAGGGGACTTGCCAGGACTGCGTAGGGCGCCTCCCGGGACCCACAGCTTGGCTGGCCTGGCCCCATTTGAGCGTCAGCTGAGGCTGGATTTAGAGATCTCGCTGTGGAGCGCGCGAACGACTTCTTCCACCAGGACCAGCTGCGGCCAGGGCTGCAGCCGCTCTCTGGTTGCTGACCCCACAGAAAATGGTGCTTGCTCCATGGCCTGAGTGGGCATGACCCGGCTTAGCAAAGACTACAAACTCTAAGCTTTTCCGAATCAAATGCCCCTCTCTGCCCAGACTGTCTGTGCCGAGGAAGTGTTGGGTGTGGCAGAATATTGGTCCTAGTGTGTAGAGCCCTGGAGGGGGGCTTCTCAAACATGTTTGAGGGTTTATTCTGAATGATCGGGTGCTCAAATAAAAACGCTGATACGATTGCACTCTGAGAAGAGGAGCTCAGGGCCAGGGAGTGGGGGACGCGTGGGTTGAGGCTGGGACTTGGGCTTCAGCCTTACCGTTGTTAGCCATTCCGATTACAGACACTGTGGAAGGTTTGTAAAGTGACTCTGGGAGTTGGGTTGCTGCACAACCAGGACACCTGGACCTCAGTGATCCAGGCTGTTTCTAGGATTCTGGGAAAGGAATGGGAGACAAGCTGAGTTAATTCTGAAGAAATGAGAGTGACACAATTAAGCACTTGGGCACACAGCCTGGGAAAAAGCTTTCATCAGCTCCCAAAGTTCTGATTTGTTTACTTCAAGTTTATAAACCTTTCACACTAGGAAGCTGTGCGTTTCCATAAAAGTTAAAGTCGAATAAGGATCATTTACTTTTCTACATCAGTAGTCTCCCGTTTAGACATGGACTTTCAATCTCAGGGTAGGCTCTCTCATTCAAAGGATGATCATAACCAATCCTTAATCCCTGGGAGACTTGAGTAGCTTCCTAAATTCATAACATTTAGAGGAGACATTTAAAATCAGCACATAGTCCAGATCCTGGGGAGAAGTTTGATGCTGGTCCTTGACTATTTAGCGCTTATAAGTGCTAGGAAGATGCCTCACTAAGTTACATAAGAAGCAGAAGAGGACAAGAGTTGCCTGAAAACTCGTTGTGTCCAAATATAATAAGTGTCTCACTCTGCTAAGGGGTCTTTAATCTATGATAGTTTGCTCTGCTACAAATATGCACAGGTGCTTTATAAAGACTTTTCACTTAGTGAGGTCAAGTGGCCAATGGTGGTGTCAGGTATAATTTAGGTAACTTTTACATAGAACCCTCATTAGCCAGACTCTAAACCCTTATCTGCAGCCAAGTCCCTATGTTCACGTAGTATGCCTTCAGAATCTCGTGTTGATCTTAAATGCCAAGCGGCTTGTGAACTTACGTACTTGATACTTGTGGTAACTGATCTCAAACATAGCCCTTCTTTCCTGTGATCATTTGGGACACAGGTCCCACTCAGGACAGCTGGGTAGCTCCGTGTGTCTGGTGCCTGAACTGGATCTTCTCATTAAATTCTGAGTGGGTAGCTTAAGAGCCAGTCTAGGCAGTGCTTGCTGTATACTTCCAGTTCGCTATTGACTAAGTATCTTGTGTTCTCTTTTGACCTCTGTTCAGCTTTTCCGTAGGGGGAAAAATCAGTCACTGAGAAGCAGAAAGTAACTTTAACTTCCTTGACACCAGGGAGCTATGATGAGAGAGAAATCCTAGGAAAGGACCAGCTCCCTTGATTCCAACTTGGCATCACTGAATTTGTCTTTTTAAAATGGACTCTCCTCAAGCCCTGCTCTGTGTTTTAGCAAGGACAGGAAGTAGACTGGCTCTTGTGTTATTTGAGGAGCAGTGTGGGGCAGTGCCTAGGGGCTTGGGAAATAATCTACTTCTGTTATGGCTTGTGTATAGGTCGGGGACCTTTATGAGCAGAAATTTTAGAAGTGTTCCTGGGAATCTGAACAACCAGACTGATTGCTGGGTGGGCCTAGAATAGAATAGAGCAGTGGATAGCTACTCTTTATTAAAGGGAAAAGCTGCCAATTAATAGCCAATTAAAATAGTCTGTATTCTAAATCATGTTTAAATTCCTTATTCCAAAGCTACACTGAACTGCTTACGGTAGGTGTTTACAAATGTGGAGACCCAGATAATATTTCTCTACTTTTAGTTTATTTTTTGAAGTGTTCCCCCCTCCCCCCGGCTCTTCAATATTCTCTGATCTTGAAAACACCAGGATGGGGTTCACATACCTGTAGTGTTTGTAGAGTGGGAAGATTTTTGACATTTGATTGTATGTCTCTCTTTGTAAACTACTCATCTGAAAAGAAAAAAGAAAAAAAAATTTGGGCAAATGAGGATACTTATCTCAATAGATGTCTTTTTTGTTTTTCTTAAAGTTTTGAGGTTGATAATCTTGATTTCAAAAGAGCATCAGTTATAATGCTTTTCAAAAAAGAAATCTGATGGTTGGAAGTTGACATAATCAAAACGGTGCATAGCCAATTTTTGGAAAAGTACACTTTATTGGTTAAAATGTGGTTATAATTAGCAAAGTGACTGTACAAAATGGCATTATTATATTCAATATTCAGTATTATTTTGTGCTTGAATGAGTCACCCAGATAGTTTTCTGACCAAAACACGATCCTTTTAAAAAAATTTGTTTACAATATCAGTGTGTTATATAGTTACAGATGAGTAAGTGAGAGAATTAATTTCTCAATGAAGTAACTAACACTTTCAAACGACTGTACTTTAAAATTTCAAAGTGTAATGTTTTCTATTGGTGTAGAATGAGCCTAAACAAGCAGTAAAAAGCCATGAGGGGTAGTCCTTCATCTACCAGTCACAGGATGACTTTGGGCCACCATGTTAGCTCTCTGAGCCTGTTTCCTTATGGTGAGAATACAGTAGTCTCCCCCTTGTTTTCAGGGGTTGCATTCTAAGACCCCCCCGTGGATGCCTCAAACCATGGATAGTGCTGAACCCTATATATACTGTTTTTTTTTTTTTTTTTTATTTGATAACCAAGCCTGTTACTTAGTGACTAGTGGGTGGGTAGCGTCTACAGTGTGGATAGGCTTGACAAAGATATGATTCCTATCCCAGGTCAGACAGCGAGATGGCAGGACAGTGCAAGATTTCACATTTCTCAGAACAGTATGCAGTTCAAAACTTATGACATTGAGTGAAGTGGCCTGTGCCTGAAGTCTCAGCTACTAGGGAGGCTGAGGTAGGAGGATGAACTAAGCCCAGGAGTTTGAGTCCAGCGTAGGCAACATAGCAAGACCTCACCTTAAAAAAAAAAGTAAAAAAGGCCTGGCGAGGTGGCTCACATCTGTAATCCCAGTACTTTGGGAGGCCAAGGTGAGTGGATCCTGAGGTCAAGAGATCAAGACCATCCTGGCCAACATGGTGAAATCCCATCTCTACTAAAAATACAAAAATTAGCTGGGCATGGTGGTGCACACCTGTACTCCAGCTATTTGGGAGGTTGAGGCAGGAGAATCACTTGAACCTGGGAGGCGGAGGTTGTAGTGAACCGAGATTGCTCCACTGCACTTCAGCCTGGCGACAGAGCAAAACTCCATCTCAAAATAAACAAAGAACAAACAAAAACCATAAATTATTTCTGGAATTTTTCATTTAATATTTTCCTACTGCGGTTGACCTTAGGTAACTGAAACCATGGAAGAGAAACTGCAGAGAATAGGCAACTAGCTACTGTATTAATTTTCTCCTGTCATTCTCATAAGGTTGTCATCATAACTAAAATAGATAAATGGGAACGTGCTTTATAAGCTGAAAAGCACCACACAAATGGCAGGTTTTGTTCTAGAGGCTTTGTCTAATGTGTCGAGACACAATCCGAGGTGGTGTGTGAAACAGTGGAAATGCAGTGAGATCTGCTTTGTTTCCCAAACTGTATTTGGTTAGATTGGAAAATAAACTAAACATATTTGAGCTGAGGCTTCGAAAAGAATAAATATTAAATGTGGAAATGCCCTCTTTATTTGAATTTCTGGTTCAATCAGCCTTTAAACACATCTGAATTTGAATAGACTTATGTTAGGACCAGGCAAATTCAGCTAGTTTTAACAATGGAAACTACCTTTCTGGTTTTTGTTGACCCACTTCTGTACATTCATGTAAGGATACACATGCTAACTAGCTAGATTAGTGGTTCTCAACTAGTCATGATTTTGCTCCCAGGGGATATTGGCAATGTCTGAAAAAAAATTATATATATATATATATATATATATTATATACATTTTTTTTTTTTTTAAAAAAAAATTCTACAAA
>NW_016107875.1:1035684-1042875 GCF_001604975.1 Cebus imitator | reverse complement strand
CTCAAAGTGCTGGGATTACAGGAGTGAGCCACTACACCTGGTCTTTTTGTTTGTTTGTTTGTTTGTTTGAGACAGTCTCACTCCAGTCACCCAGGCTGGAGTACAGTGGCATGATCTCAGCTCACTGCAACCTCTGCTTCCCAAATTCAAGCAATTCTCCTGCCTCAGCCTCCCGAGTAGCTGGGATTACAGGCGTGTGCCACCACGCCCAGCTAATTTTTGTATTTTTAGTTGAAACGGAGTTTCACCATGTTGGTCAGGCTAGTCTCAAACTCCTGACCCCGTGATCCACCTGCCTGGGCCTCTTACAGCTGTGAGCCACCATGCCCAGCCAGGTATATATATTTATGGGATACATAAGATGTTTTGACACAGGCATGCAATGCATAATAATCACATCATAGAAAATGGGGTATCTATCTTCTCACTTAGTTTTTGTGTTACAAATAATCCAATTATACTTTTATTTTCAAATGTACGATGAAATTATTGACTATAGTCAACCTGTTGTACTGTCAAATACCAGGCCTTATTAATTCATTGTAACTGTTTTTTTAACCATTAACTTTCCCCACCTCCCACCCTCCCCCACTACCTTTCCCAGCCTCTGGTAACCATCCTTCTACTATATATCTCTGTGGGTTCAATTGTTTTGGGTTTTAGATCCTGTGGCCCCTTTGACCATGCAGATCATGGCCTATTCATTTTCACACCTAGATAGGAGCCTGTGCAGTGCCTGGCCAAGAGCAAGCATAATTGTGTGCAGATAGAGGAATAAATAACAGAGCAGCAACTGTGTCTGTCTGGATTGTCTTTTCTATCTTAGTGGGAATCAATCAACACTGCTTTTCTTCAAAAACCCAGAGGAGGGGATGGGACTTTTAGTGGGGACAGAGGGTAGATGGGCAAGATGAACACACCAAACCCTTTATATGGGGTGGTGGAAAGAGTATAAGGAAGGAAAGTGAAGAAGAACCAAAGAGAAACCATGATTGTTAACATTTTTCACCTGGAAAAGGGACAGGATATTTTCTTTTTCCTCTGCCTCATCCTCCCTCATGCATTATGTGGCCTCTTGGTCTTAGGATTCAGAGCACAGGCTAATGTGATTGAAGTTGAAATTTGTGAGTTAAATAGGGTTCAGTGATCTAGCTGGAAAGTATCCCTGCCCTTGAAGAGACGTTTCTGTGGTCCCACACTACTCACTTAGGCATAATGCCCAGAGAGTGACTAAAGCTGCACAGTAAACTAATGGTAAAGTTCCATTTAATGGAAATTGGTGAAAGCTTTCAGGATCAAATGATAAACTCTGTCTCTTTCTTTCCCTCAGGAAAATGGCAGACGGTTTTTCGGTAAGTGTTTCATGCCTGTTTTCTTACCCTCAATCAACTCCACATGGTTGAGGGTTGGGGATTTTGTTTTTACCATGACTTTTCCTTTTCACTCTCCCACTGCGTGGCTTTCCCTGGAATCATTTGTCCAATGAGAGCTTGCGAGCTGGAGCCTTGTTTTTCCAGCAGTAGATTTGGGAAGAAAGCCAGGCAGATCAAGGCCTGGGATACACTCACAGTAATCCTTTCCCCAAAAGGCCCCAGGCAGAAGGGAATGGACTCTGACGGCAGGAGCTGAGAAATCCCGAGTAGAGGGAAACGCGATACAGTCTGGGCATCCTGATGTCTGTGATTGCTTTCCTCATGGTGATTAAAAAGTATGAGCTGTAAATAGGGGAGTGTTAGCTCCTGACTTGAGCTAATTATGAAAATGCAGCCCTCCCTGATCTGAGATGTTGGGAGGCAAGAATAAAGTGAAAAAGCATGCATAATCCCAATATCTAGTTTTAGTCTTTGAAACTCAAAACTATTAATAAGTGGAAAAAGTTTATTGATATGCATGTAATGCCTTCACTATATTCCTCTCCTTCCTAGATCACATATTCCTGTTTTCCTGAAAATTTTGCTTTTGAGAATGCTTTCTGTCCTGTAATTGCGTATGTCTTTCTTTCCAGCTCAATGATGCATTAACTGGTAACCCAAACCCTCAAGGATGGCCTGGGCAGTGGGGGAACCAGGGGGCAGGGGCCTACCCAGGGGCCTCCTATCCTGGGGCTCACCCCGGACAGGCACCCCCAGGCGCCTACCCTGGACAGGGACCCCCAGGCGCCTACCCTGGACAGGGACCCCCAGGCGCCTACCCTGGACAGGGGCCTCCAGGCGCCTACCCTGGAGCACCTGGAGCTTATCCCGGAGCACCTGCACCTGGAGCCTACCCAGGGCCACCCAGCGGGCCTGGGGCCTACCCGCCTCCTGGACAGCCAAGTGCTCCTGGAGCCTACCCTGCTGCTGGCCCCTATGGCGCCCCCGCTGGGCCACTGGTGAGATGGCATTCCTCCTTTCACGTACTTGACATGCAGAGGGCTTCAGGGAGACCCTGAGCTTTAAACCTGTGGCTTAGAGCCACTATTCAAGGGCCAGCCATGGGTGTGTGTTGCTAGTCGAAAAATTAAGTGTTCATATTGAGTTTATTGTGTGTGGTTAGTATGAACAGAAGGTGATGCATATTTTGAAGGCATTGATAAAGCTGCTTATGAATATAAATCAAGATTGTTGTAATGGAGAACATGTTGGTTATTAACAAATGCTTAGTACATGTCAATAGTATGCATCTATACGGATGATCTCATTTAACCCCGTCACCACCTTATAAGACATTGTTAATAACCCCATTTTACACATGGGGAAATGGGACAATAGAGAAGTGATATAATCTGTCCAAGATCTTTGAGTAAACATGTAGAGGCAACAGGGTAATCTGGTTTTGAAAAAACTTCTAAAGATAATTTTGTGATCTAAAGGTTGAATTTTCGTGCAAATTGAAATGTTTTAGCAAGTGAATTCTAAATGTAAAACATAATTCTGTGGGGGATCCAGATGCATCTCAGCCACAGGATCCTTCCTTTCCAGATTCATAATCTAGTTGGATGATAAAACATATAATAAATTTGAGGAAAGAGCTAAGTAACAGTGTGTGATTAGAGCATTTCAGAACTATGCAGAAGATGACACAGGGAGCACTGTCACCTTTTAGGTCAGTTTACAGTAGAAAGACTTGGGGGAGTGGGTGGCATTGAGTTGGGCCTAGACTAGAGATGGTGTCAGTTGCAGAGACAGGGGGACATGAAGGCTGTGGAAAGGAACAGGTAGATGTAAGAGAGATTACAGAGGAAGAACCCTAGAATCTACTGATTATGTCTTAGGAGTCACAGATGACTCTGACTTTTCAAAGCAGACCAAGTAGAGCCATCAGCAAAGCTTTAGCCCAAACTGGAAGCTCATTAAGGGGAACTGATGGGGGAGGAGGCAGAGGAGACCATTCCAGTTCACACTTGTTGAATTTGAGGCACTAGTAACAAATCCAAGTAGGAGGAAGTACAGGGCTAGTACACAGCAGGCCTAGAAAGAAAAGATTTGGATAAGCTGGGTGTGGTGGCTTCTGCTTGTAATCCCAACACTTTGGGAACTGAGGCAGAAGGATGGGTTAAATCCAAGAGGTCGAGGCTGCAGTGAGCTATGATGGCGCTACTGCACTCCATCACTTACAACAGAGACCCGGATTTTTGAGACCCAGTAAAAAAAAAAAAAAAAAAAGCGATAAACCCGGGGAGAACCCTTAAAAAGGGAAAGAAAAGAGACCATAATAAATAGAGCTTTGGGGATATTCACAGAATCTCAAATGTAGATGGTCAATAAACGTTTGTGGAATGAACCTCACAGTATTAACTAAACAGTGTACACTGTAGAAATATTGAGTATCTGCCATGTGCAAAGCACTCTGCTGGAGCCATGTGAGTACAGAGCATATGAGAACCCACAGGCCCAGAATGTGGCATGATGTTTGCACCCAGGAAGCAGAATAACCACAGTGAAGCATGTTACGTGACAGGGCCTTATGAGTGATACAAAATGTTAATGTTGATCACAAGATCTAGCTTAAGCCTTTCCAAAAAATAGTCAACATGAATGAGTGCAGATTGGGATGGCCGTAGTGAGACTTATTGATGGTTTTATTTTCAGTTATTATTTGTGCACGTAGGGAGCCTTATCCTTTGGACCCTGGGCAAAGTGGCCTGAGAGTCTGGACAGATGACAATATACTAGAGTTATGTTTTTCACACATATTAATAGTGATGGAACTTTAGCAAAATCATTTTCTTTCCCCAAAGAAACATGCTCCTAATTGACACATATGTACTTGTTCATTCCCAGGTTGTGCCTTATAACCTGACTTTTCCTGGAGGAGTCATGCCTCGCATGCTGATAACAATTCAGGGCATGGTGAAGCCCAATGCAAACAGGTAAGGAGAGCAAAAGTAAGCCTACCCTATTTGTAGATTGGTTTTTGAATAAAGAATGGCCTATTTTGAATTGTTTTTTCTTGCCCTGTCCTATGGTGCTATTTTGAATTTTAGGAAGATTTTAAAAACTACATATTTAGAATCTTGGCTATATTGTCATATATGATTATCCCATAAATCCATATGTATTCCCACATAATTTTGCTAAACATCAGGGCACTAATAGTACATGGTAATGCACCTTATTCTATAGTTTGATATGTATTATATCAGCTAATCTTCATGGTTGAAGGCAGGATAAAGAATATTGCTCTTTTTATAGCCAAAACTGAGGCTCAGGTTCTACAGATGATCAGTGGCAGCCCTGGGAACCTGTCTTTTTAGTTGATACTATTTGCTTACAGGTTTGGAGATTCCACAAGTTAAAAATGTCATCAAAATAAATCAGCCTTTGCTATTGGAAGTGGTTTGATTAAGGCAGACTAGGATAGGGTGAGGCTTTATTTAGGAAAATACATGCTTAATTGTAGCTGTACTGGGCCACTTGGCCCTGGTTGTCACCACTGGTTATGTAGTACTTACATATCATACAAAAAAGCTGGCCCTGTCCTGAAGCCATCCAGGATGCCTGCCCCTGAGGTTAGTGGAACCGTATTTCTAGGTCTTATGGACAGTACCCATATGGTACAAATTCAAGCCATGTACACAGGTTTGTGTAAGAATCCATAAATAGTCTCAGTGTCTGTCACCTTGCTCCACATCCTGTCATCAAGAGATGGACTCTGCTTCTGATCTGATAATTTTACATTCAAATGCTCATCCACACCACCTCAGCCAGCCTCCTCTGTTTCTGCAATGGTAGTCACTACCCTAAGCCAACTTGTCTTTCCACACAGCCCAGACAATTTCTGTAAGCACAGAACTTCCCCGCACAATGAGTGTCTCATAGCAAATTACAAAATATATACATCCTCTGCCTATGTCCTTATCCGTATTCCCTCCTAACGTAACACAGAACCCAGCACACCTTATCCTGTGCACACAGCACTCATGATTTATTAATATTTGCTCTCCTCCTCCCACAACCCTTAACACACACTGAATACCCAGTGTAGTATCCTTGTCTTATTAGAGTCATTTCACTGGAAAGTTTAGTTCTAATAATACTA
Organism: Cebus imitator; assembly: GCF_001604975.1. Lineage (NCBI taxonomy): Eukaryota > Metazoa > Chordata > Mammalia > Primates > Cebidae > Cebus > Cebus imitator. The sequence continues at coordinate 1,037,355 of NW_016107875.1, read as the reverse complement.
GAGATGTAGATTGAGACTGGCAGATCAAAACTAATTTTGGCTGAAATGGCTAATGGTAGTAAACTAAAAAAACTGTTGCTTAGTCCTGCAAATTCTGTATGAGGAACTGCATAGAAAAAAAGTGTGCTTAAGGTGACAGAGATGACAATGTCTACCTTTCCAATGCAGAGGAAATAGAGTCATATATTTAGTCAAATACAAATTCTACTGCTATTTTTTTCCTTACAAATGTAAGCACTGGAAGATCATTTGTGGTTGAATGTGACTGTTACTGGGTGAATCAAAATAAACAGAGAATCTTTGTTAGCTGGTTCAGAGTGCAGACCTGGCTTTAAAATAAGTACACATAATAAGAACACATGCTGATGATTCTGATGCTACTGCTCTATAGAGCATACTTTGAGAAACTCAGGGATGGGGTTAGTCAGAGGACTGGTGTTGGCATTAATATCCAGGAAGAAGGAACAGGGTCAAAAAGTTAAACTAGCAATTTCATTAGTTCCAGCTCACATCATAGAATGTTTAACATATTTTCTGTCAAGACTTTACAACTTAACAACAAGATACTGAATATTAACTACATTAGCTCATTCATGTTATTTCAGAGGAACTAGGACTTCTGGTTAATTATGAGGAAGCCAGTATTTGGTGGCTGTTAACTACATAGCTGGCTTGCCTTTATCAGGTATTGAAAGCAACCTGGAAGACCAGGAAACAGATAACCATTATCTATAGTAAGGCATAAAGTATCCTCAGAGTTGCTCTGTAAGAAAACTTCAAAGGGTTTTCATGAGTCTGTAAAGAGGGCATTACAGATGAATGGAAATATGATCAAAGACAATGAGGCAAAAAAATTCAACACATATTGCTTACCTTTAGATTTTATGGTAGTACATAGAATATTGGGCCTAGGATGCTTTCCAGTTTGAACCCATTCTGATTTATTTGCTTTCCATTCAGAAAAATTTCCTAGGTACTGTATTATGAAGTTATTTGCTTTTTAGAAAATTATATGTTCTTCATTTGGTACAAATGTACAGCTTTAATCATTTTAATAACTGGTCTTTGGTTTAAAACAGATTTACTTTAGATTTCAAGAAAGGGAATGATGTTGCCTTCCACTTTAACCCACGCTTTAATGAGAACAACAGGAGAGTCATCGTTTGCAATACAATGCTGGATAATAACTGGGGAAGGGAAGAAAGACAGTCAGTTTTCCCATTTGAAAGTGGGAAACCATTCAAAGTAAGTTATTGCAACTATTTCATATTGATAATGTGTATTTCTCATGAGGAATCACTCTAAAACCACAAAACACTTGAAATGAGTTTTTATCACCTGTCCTAAGATATGCCCAGCCAGTGCATCTTCTCCCTGCCCAGGGGACTAGGCTCAGCAGGCTGAGAACATGGCCAGGAGTGGCACACTCCCCAGTTCCTTGCAGACACCTCGTAATCATCACTGCTGCCACCCCTCTGAGTTTAAGTCTTTCTAAAAATGAAAAGAATATAATTTTTAACAAAAAAGGCAAAGTGTCTTTATGGTACAGGTGTACTGGACTTTGTTGCTTAAAACAACATAGTTGGCATAGAGATCAAAACTAAATGTTTTTAATTCTAAAATTAATGTCTTATAAAAAGTTTGTGTTTTTTTTTTTTTTTTTTTTTTTTT
>NW_016107875.1:1030670-1034794 GCF_001604975.1 Cebus imitator | reverse complement strand
CGGGGTTTCACCATGTTGACCAGGATGGTCTCGATCTCTTGACCTCGTGATCCACCCGCCTCGGCCTCCCAAAGTGCTGGGATTACAGGCTTGAGCCACCGCGCCCGGCCAATTTTTGTACTTTTAGTAGAGATAGGGTTTTACCATGTTGGCCAGGATGGTCTTCGTCTTTTGATCTCGTAATCCGCCCACCTCAGCTTCCCAAAGTGCTGAGATTACAGGCGTGAGCCATGGCATCCAGCCAAAAGTATTTCAAATTTAGATATGTGATAAATTAACTAGTATCCTACTGATGAAAATTCAGAGAATAGAAACAAATCTGGAAAGATTTTACTAAAATTCTATAACCATCCTTATAAATCTTTGCTTCCTAGAAGCAAATCTTTTAGAAATCTTTAATTATTCATGTTTATAATTGAGATATTGCCAAATTGCTGCTTACAAAAAGATGTAAAGATGGACATCAACTAACTATTGGAAGAATAGATTTTTCCTACCCTTGCCAAAACTGATTCTCATCAATCTTCACAACATTTGCCAAAGGAATTCTACTTTTTTTTTTTTTTGAGAACAAGTCTCACTCTGTTGCCCAGGCTGGAGTGCAGTGGCATGATCTCAGCTCACTGTAACCTCTGCCGCTCAGGTTCAAGCAGTTTACCTGCCTCAGCCTCCTGAGTCGCTGGGATTACAGGTGCCTGCCAACATGCCCAGCTAATTTTTATATTTTAGTAGAGGTGGAGTTTCACCATCTTGGCCAGGCTGGTCTTGAACTCCTCACCTCATGATCTCCTGCCTCAGCCTCCCCAAAGTGCTGGGATTACAGGCATGAGCCACCACGCCCAGCTAGGAATCCTACTTTCATATTTATTTTTTTAGATGTGTTAGGCCATACCAAAACTTTTGGTTGAGACAGGGTCTCGCTGTCACTCAGACTGGAGTACAGTGGTACAATCACAGCTCATTGCAGCCTACCAACCTCCCACGCTTAAATGTTCCTCCCACTTGAGCCTCCTTAGTAGCCAAGACTACAGATGTGTGCCATGCCTGGCTAATTTTTATTTTTTTTGTAGAGATGGGATTTCACTATGTTGCCTAGGCTGGTCTCAAAGTCCTGGGCTCAAGAGATCTGCCTGCCTTTGCCTCCCAAAGTGTTGTAATTACAGGCGTGAGCCACCACACCTGAGCTCTTTTAAGTTTTTGTGGAGGTAAATTCTTAGCCTTCACCTTACAACTTCACTTATGTAACCTAATAAATTTGTTGCTTTAAAAAAAAATCTGAATAAATTGGAATTTTTGCTGTAAAGTTACTTTCTCTGGATCTTAACTGGTCCCAAAGATGATAAAGATGAAATGTTGGATATCCTGAGCTCAGGCCAGACTGGTTTGAAATTAATGGGCATTTTTTTCCCTTTATTTCAATTGACAATTTGTTTCTATCGTGCACATGAAATATGTATATATTGGGCTGGGCGTGGTGGCTCACGCCTGTAATCCAAGCACTTTGGAGGCCAAGGCGGGCGGATTACCTGAGGTCAGGAGTGCAAGACCAGCCTGACCAACATTGTGAAACCCCGTCTTTGAAAAAAAAAAAAAAAAAAAAGTATATAATGTGGAATGGCTAAATCCAGCTAACTGACATATACATTACCTCATGTAACAGTTACGTATATGCCATTTCAGATACAAATACTGGTTGAATCTGACCACTTCAAGGTTGCAGTGAATGATGCTCACTTGTTGCAGTACAATCATCGGGTTAAAAACCTCAAGGAAATCAACAAACTGGGAATTGCTGGTGACATAGACCTCACCAATGCTTTATATACCATGATGTAATCTGAAAGGGGCAGATTAAAAAAAGATGGAATCTAAACCTTACCTGTGTAAAAGCTTAATGTTCACTGTGAGTCAAAAGTTTTACATTTATTCATCAGTATCCTTCTTGTAAGTCATCTACTTAATAAATATTATGCTGAGTTACTTGTCTTATTATGTCATTTAATTGGAGTTTATTCTAGATAATGCATAATGGAAAAAATATGTAGCAATATTAATACTGCATTAGGGCCTCAAGGTTTCCTATACTTGTTAAAATATCTGTCTTAAGGAGAAAATAAATACTACCTCAAACTTATCTCTTCCAGAATTTCATAAAAAGATGTTTCAAGGAAATTATTCTCTAATTTTCTTAAGGAAATATAATAGGTTCAGGAAATGAGAATAGCAGAAAGAAAAAGCTTACCTATAGATGACCTATGACCCATAGACAATTATTGTTAGGAATCTGGTATACTTCTTGACTGCTTTTTAATCCTATTTTCTAAACTATAGTTCACTGCTTTCAAATCAGGAATTTGATACGACTATAGGACCATCTCCCTGGTTTTTATGAATTTTTTTTTTTTTTTTTTTTTTATGAGATAGAGTCTCACTCTGTTGCCCAGGCTGGAGTGCAGTGGCACAATCTCAGCTCATTGCAACCTCAGCCTCCCGGGTTCAAGGGATTCTCCTGCCTCAGCCTCCTGAGTAGCTGGGATTACAAGTGTTTACCACAGTGCCCAGCTAATTTTTTGGATTTTAGTAGAGATGGGGCTTTACCATGTTGCCCAGGCTGGTCTTGAACTCCTGATTTTGTGATCCACCCGCCTTGGCCTCCCAAAGTGCTACAGGCCACTGCGCCTGGCCTCAAATCTCTTATAGAGAAAAAAGGTATCTTACATAGTCAGCTTTCAAAATTTGTTCCCGTCATCAACATTCTTACCCATGACTTTCTACCCTTATAACCAGCAAGCCCAAAGATTAATACAATTCCAAAAGCAGGATGTGGCAAAACCACTTCATCTTATATAAGACCAAAATTGTTTGAGACGGAGTCTCACTCTGTCGCCCAGGCTGGAGTACAGTGGCACGGTTGCTGCAACCTCCACCTCCCCAGGTTTAAGCAATTCTCTGCTTCAGCCTCCTGAGTAGCTGGGATTACAGGCGCCTGCCACCATGACTGGCTAATTTTTGTATTTTTAGTAGAGATGGAGTTTCACCATCTTGGCCAGGTTGGTCTTGAACTCCTGACCTCGTGATCCATTGCCTCAGCCTCCCAAAGTGCTGGGATTACAAGCGTGAGCCACCATGCCTGGCCCAAAATATTATTTTATACAACAAGATCTTTTGAAATCCATTAAATTGATAATTGTCACAGGTTGGGTTTCCCAGGAAGCAGAGAGATTAGAACTCAAGAGGGAGTGTACCTGCAATCAATACTTGTGGGGATGGGAAAGAATGTGATTGGGTCAAGGGAGAAGTTGAGCAGCAATAACTTAGCCTACCCTAGGGGAGTTCTGAAGCTGGGATTATTCTTCAGAGCTGCAAGGGGGCCAGGCCTTTTTATATCCCCACTTTGGTCAGTCAGTGACTATAGGACACCTGGGAAAGAGAATGTAACCTGAGGTGAAGTGGCTGTCTTCAGCTGAGGCAGCACAGTCCTCAAAAGGGATGACAGCAGAGGGCTGCCTGCTAGCAGCACTTCCTGCAGCTCAAGGAGTAAGTAGTCCATCACTAAAGAGGGATGTGGGGAGCATATCATAGCATATTTCAAAAAATTCCTTACCCTAACATTCTGGTCTTAACTGTTCTCTTATTAAATGGAAAAGCACAGCTTTGGAAAAAAGTGAGAACTTGGATTACATAAAATTACTTAAATCCTCTGAGCCTTTGTTCCTTTGTCAATAAAGTGCAGACAGCTCTTATAGGGTTACTGTAACATTAAGTAAAATAGTTTGCAAAGGGACTGTCAAATAGTAGGTCTTCAATAAATTTAAATTCCCATTCTTGGCTGCGCATGGTGGCTCATGCCTGTAATCCCAGCACTTTGGGAGGCTGAGGTGGGTGGATCATGAGGTCAGAAGTTCAAGACCAGCCTGGCCAACATGATGAAACCCCATCTGTACTAAAAATAAAAAAATTAGCGGGGCACGGTGGCAGGTGCCTGTAATCCCAGCTACTCCGGAGGCTGAGGCAGAATTGCTTGAACCCGGGCGACAGAGGTTGCAATGAGCTGAGATCGCACCACTGCACTCCAGCATGGGCGATAGAGTGAGACTCTATCTTAAAAAAAAAAAAAAAAAAAA
>NW_016107875.1:1027225-1029814 GCF_001604975.1 Cebus imitator | reverse complement strand
ACCAGGATGGTCTCGATCTCTTGACCTCGTGATCCACCCACCTCGGCCTCCCAAAGTGCTGGGATTACAGGCTTGAGCCACCGCACCCGGCCAGGGCTTTCTTTTTATTTATTTATTTAAAGACGGTGTTTCACCGTGTTGGTCAGGCTGGTCTTGAACTCCCGACCTCAGGTGATCTGCCTGCCTTGGCCTCCAAAGTGCTTGGATTACAGGCGTGAGCCACCACGCCTGGCCTAAACTAGGGTTTTCTAATGGCCCAGGGCCATGAACAGCTGAAGGCTTTCTAAACAATTCAGTGATACATCTTATTAAAGAGTATATTTACTGACATTGTCTTGTTCTGATGTTTTATTTTTGAAAGCAAAGATTTCACTGTTGTGTTGCATATTGCTTTGTATAAACTGTAAATCTTGAGTTTCTCTGTAGCAATCTTTCATGTGACTGATACATGATTTTTTTTCAAAAGAAAAAAAGCATTTCCTTAATGGCTCTTGGCCATGCCAATGAAAAATGAAAACAAAAGGATTCAATGGACACCTCTAATGACTGAACTGTTTGAAACCGCAGCATGTTAAACTGACTTCAGAATCCAGAAAGCTCATCTAAAGAAACTCAGAATACTGTGGAAAATGTAATACCCAAAGCTGTTCAACATCAACAAATTTAGGAGTTCAAACTAAGAATAAAGTGTAAAAGGATGCAAATATTTCTGTCACAGGTTAATATTCCAATTAAACTAAAGAATGTTTATAAGCTCTAAGTATACTTAGCCTTAAGCTTATTCCTTTTAAACAAGAGGCAAAGCACAGTACATTTTTTATTCTGTGTTGTTAATGTACAAAATATTCCTACTTCCCTTGAGAAAGAGTATATCTAAAATACACTTTGATGAACACAGAATATCAAAGCATCATATGATACTATAGAAGTGAACATAAATATATTTTCTCCAAAATTTCAACAGTCTAAAGAATATATAAGCATTGATAATATGAAGGAAAATGTTTGGATTTATTTTTAAATTCAAAATTCTTCTGGTTGTAGAGGTGAAAAAGTAATCAGGTTACCACCAAAAGAAATGTGTCTGGCATGTTCCTGATGTCTCCTCTCCAGCTGAGCAAATGGGTTGCTGCAGTTTAGACCTGGCTGGAGAACAAATCCAGATAAGTCAATAAAGTATCCACCAAGAGTTTCACAAATTCTTCAACATTGCTATAGTGAATTAATTAATAATATAAATAAACCGGGTGTGGTGGTGGCACACCTGTAGTCCCAGCTACTCAGGAGCTGAGGCGGTAGGATCACTGGAACCCAGGACTTCAAGACCAGCCTGAGCAACATAGCAAGATCCCATCTCAAAAACAAACAAAAAGAAACATGTAAAGATTTTCCCTATGTAACAATAAAATTATAAACAACATAATGATCATGTTACTTTATTTTATTTTAAACGTATATTATAGTTTTTTAAATTGGAAAGGTATATTCAGAATACATGTCTAAAAATATAAGTAATATGTATATGAACTCAGGTATGCAGGATGAATAAAATTGAGACCATATCTTAAGCCACTTACATAGATTCCATAAATCCTAAACCATTTAATAGGCCTTTTACCATTGTGTGATCCTGCTGCGATCCTTTTTTTACTCCCTCAAGCTCTGCTTCAAGTTCAAATGATCCTACTGGGACATAAGTTGGTCTTATGCTAAAAGCACTGATCCTCTCGGTCTCAGTTCATGATTAAAGAAGGCTAAGACCAAGAAAGAATGGTATGTGGGTCACAGTAACACATTTCATTCTGCTCCTGAGACACAGGGCAGCCCAGGGCCTGACCACAAAGAAGCCAACTTTGAAAACTAATGAAAGCCAAGATAATATAAAGGTCTTTAAGGAATTAGTGGCTTAAGGAAGCTAAGTATTTGCCAGGCTTCAAGTAGTTAACAAAAATTGTAGCTGTCTGATCCTATACTTGCTTTATGAATGAGTTTGTTATATTCTAAGATTAAAGATAAATAAAACCAAGGCCATTTCCTGATCTATTCTAATAGTCCCAGAAAATTCCAAGGTGAGGCTATAAACCAAAGGTGTAAACAATAAAAGAATCACTTGATGAGCCAGGCACGGTGGCTCACGCCTGGTAATCCCAGCACTTTGGGAGGCCGAGGAGGGAGGATCACCTGAGGTCAGGAGTTCGAGACCAGCCTGACCAACATGGAAAAATGACATCTCTAAAAATAAAAGAAAAAAATAAATTAAAAAAAAATCACTTGATGAAGAAAAATGAAGAATCCCTACTCCAGATTATTGAAATAAAAATGTCGGCTGGGTGTGGTGGCTCATGCCTGTAATCTCAGCACTTTGATTATCCCAGGCTTTGTAATCCCAGGCTGAGGTGGATGGATCACCTGAGGTCAGGAGTTTGAGACCAGCCTGGCTAACATGGTGAAACCCCATCTCTACTAAAAAATATAAAAATTAGCCAGGCCTGGTGGCAGGTGCCTATAATCCCAGCTACTCAGGAGGCTGGGGCAGGAGAATCACTTGAACCTGGGAGGTGGAGGTTGCAGTAAGCCAAGACCACAACA
>NW_016107875.1:1023388-1026858 GCF_001604975.1 Cebus imitator | reverse complement strand
AAAAAAAAAAAAAAAAAAAAGGTGCTAATTCATGCCACAGTGCCAGTATCAAAGCTATGAATCAGATAGTTCTTCCTAATGTGGAATTTGCAGTTACTAAGGAATTAGATTTCAGAAATCATATTTTTTGGAATATAATACATTCATATTATACCCTTAGTAAGAGATGAAATGTACACATTGTATGCCTATGTGCACCTGTACCTACATATAAGTTAACATGGGAGAGATAAAAGCTTTTTACAGAAGGCTTCACAAAAGGGCTGTTTAAACTAGAATTAGAGGCAAGAGGTTACCATAAGTAAAAGCAGGGGAGTATCCACTTAAAATAGCAGAATATAAATAACCAATGATGACTGAAGGTGGGATAGACACTATTTCCCCAGAAGGGAAGAAACTTTGCCTTATATTTTTCTTGAATCACTTAGAAATATATTCAGATATTCAAGTATCCCAATTGTCAGAGCAAGTTTGATAGAAAAAACATATAGAGAAACATATATTCAGGGTTTAATACTGAAACATACTATAAAGTATATAAACATAAAATTTTTTCTCCATTTTGTGAAAATGAATAGTAAGCAAAACAATGGCAAGATATGTTTTAAGCCTTGTACACAAACAGAAAAGCAATATTCATTTTATTAGACAAATTTAAAATATAAAGAGACTTGTCAAATTAAGTTGGAAGACTTACTGAATCAAGAAGGTGGCATTCAGTAATGCGACTTTTATTATCAAGTAGTACTGAAAAACAAACAAAAAAATTAACTTTTTAAAAAATATTCTCAAATTCAAGAGTTGTTAGAAATGGACACAGCCTTGAAAAGTATGAAAAGCTCCACATATCAAATGCTAAGACAAAAATATAGACCATTTTATGCTATAACATTTTTTAAAATATAGTTAAATTTATTGGTTAAATTCTTATCCTTAACTTTAGTATAAAAGGAGTCTTTGGCCAGGCGAGGTGGCTCACACTTGTAATCCTAGCACTTTGGGAGGCTGAAGGTGGCGGGGTGTGGTTACCTGAGGTCAGGAGTTTGAGACCAGCCTGGACATCATGGGGAAACTCTGACTCTACTAAAAATACAAAAATTAGTCAGGCATTGTGGGGGGGGCACCTGTAATCCCAGCTACTCGGGAGGCTGAGGCACAAGAATCACTTGAACCCAAGAGGCAGAGATTGCAGTAAGCTGAGATGATGCCACTGCATGCCAGCATGGGTGACAGAGTGAGACTCTGTCTCAAAAAAGGAGTCTTCTGTAAACAAATCTCAGCTTGTAATATTAAAGGTACCCAGGAGATGCTGATGAAGAACAGGTGGAGGACATTAAATGTCTGGCCAAGGTAAAAACCTTTTGTTTTACCTTAGGCCCTATCTAGACCAGCTATAGAGAAATTGATGAAAATAGCAGGTGAAACTGCCACATATTATAACAAAAATATAGGAGTCATTTCCTATTACAGAACCATCACAACAATATAGGAAGAACTAGGAAGTAGGGAAGAAAAATAGGATACTTTGAAGAAAGATTTGGGGATATGTGCTAAAAAGAAGGAGAAATAAAAAAATGCTTGAGGGAATTTTTCTAATTCAGGGTCTTCACTAACAATGAAGAACCCAAACAGTTAGGTCTAATGTAAAACGGACCTTATAGGATAATTTATACCTTAATCCAAGTTTATTTCTTTAACAAAGCCTCTTTTAAATATATTTTAAAGAACTCACCTGACTGAGAAATTTTCGTTTCCTCTTGCTCTAAGGTGTTATTTTGTGAAGCTATATTTTTTTCAGGGCTACTCATCAAAACATCCTGTGATGTAACTGAAGAATTCAATTCCATTCCTTTCACAACATCTGAAATTCCTTCTTTTTTGTTAGTATTAATATCATCTGCTACTCTACCAGCAAGAAGAGGCAAACTCATTTTCTCACCGGGTAAACAATCCATCTTCAAGTTTGTCTTATTTACATCCTGGAAGTAAAAATGGCATTATATTTAATTATCAATTTAATTACTTGGAACAAATTTTAAAAGTCTTGTTGCCATTAGGCATAAGAAAGACAGAAGGATGACGTCCCGGACACAAGCTTAAGAACATTGTAAACCCTACTGTCCTGCTTCTTGAATGACTGGTTCAGATAATATTAAAGAAATAGTATGAATGAAGTCAAGTTTCTCAGCAAGTATCATACTCTAGTTCAGAAACTGGCGAACATTTTCTGTAAAGGACCAAACAGTAAATAGGTTTGTGAGCCACAGGGTCTCTGTCACAAGTACTCAACTTTACCACTGTACTGCAAAAACAGCCAGAGAGAATCCATAAACAAATGCGTGGCTGTTACAATAAAATATGACTTGTAAAAATAGGGGCCAAAGTATACTGATTTCTGCTCTAGTTCACTGGTTTCATATTCATCCTGATATGAGTTGAAGAATGCAAAATGACACTATGGTTTTAAACAACCCAAATGTCATTGAAACAAGAACCAACATTCTGTATGACTGATTTAGATTTCCAATGGAAATTCTAGGGGTTGTTTATGAAATTACTTTATATAATGTATGAACACATGACATACTAGGCTATCTAACCACATTGGAATTGTACTTACATGGTTTTCTTCAATTAAATCTGGTAATCCAGGACACTGAGCATCTTCTACTATGCTGTTCCTAAAGAAGAAAAAAAGTAGCATTACACTCATAATTAAACATATTGTTATCATTTCACTTGTGTTTGGAGTCTATCCTTTATGGCAGCAATTAGTTTAGGGAATGGATCAAACATGGAGCCTGGTGTAAGATCAGGCCGAATCCAAATAGATCGGTTGTGGACTACAGCTACTGCAGAATATCCTTACAAACTAAATGCATTCTTCCCCAGAAAGCTCCAAGTCTGTTACTTGGTGGGTAATAGTCAGGCTCAGGTGGGTCCACCAAGCAATATTCTGAATCTCAGCCAACCCAGAGCTATATATGAGAGAAAAGTCAAAAGGAGGGTGACTTCTGGAGACAGAAGCAAAAACTCAACTATTTTCTAGCTGAAGTTAGCTATATTTACTTGTTACTTGTTAATCCCTGAGCTGGAGTACAGGTACCTGCTGAAAAATTTGCCTTCAATCATACTATTTCTATAATATTATCTGAACTAATTGTTCAAAAAGGACAGGAGGAGTTACGATGTTCTTAAGCCTGTTGCTTGTTAACAAGTAAATGTAGCTAACTCCAGCTAGACAATCATTGAGTTAGAATACAAGGTAATCTAATCCTGAGGTTCTTAATTTGTATCTTATTACAAATATCTGTCTTGGCCAGGAGCAGTGGCTCACACCTTTAATCCTAGCATTTGCGAGGCCAAGGCGGGCAGATCAAGAAGTACGGGAGATTGAAACCATCCTGGCTAACATGGTGAAACCCTGTCTCTACTAAAAAAACAAAAAATTAGCTGGGTGTGGTGGCACG
>NW_016107875.1:1018597-1023247 GCF_001604975.1 Cebus imitator | reverse complement strand
TAAAAAAAAAAAAAAAAAAGAAATATGTCTCCACTTTTTCCGAGTTGCTTTTTAAAAAAAGTATGCTGGGGCCGGGTGCGGTGGCTCACGCCTGTAATCCCAGCACTTTGAGAGGCTGAGGCGGGCAGATCACAAAGTCAGGAGTTTGAGACCAGCCTAGCCAACATGGTGAAACCCTGTCTATACTAAAGATACAAAAAATTAGCTGGGCGTGGTGGCCCGCGCCTGTAATCCCAGCTACTTGGGAGGCTGAGGCAGGAGAATCACTTGAACCCAGGAGGCGGAGGTCGCAATGGGCCGAGATCCCACCATTGCACTCCAGCCTGGCTGACAGGGTGAGACTTCATCTTAAAAAAAAATTTAAATGAAAAAAGTACTTATGACTCAAATGCAATTATGAATCTTCTCAGCAAACAATAGTAGACTATAAGATACACAAAGTAAAGTAACTAGTATGTAAGAAATGACAATAAATTAGTATTTTATAATCCATGAATTTCTAGAACACCTAAAATATTTTAGTCTCCATAAAGGTTAAATATACTTATACTAAAAATCAGAAATCTTATTTTACTTCATTTTTGAGATGAAGTCTCACTCTGTTATTCAGGATGGAATGCAGTTGCATAATCTCAGCTCTGCAACCTCTGCCTCCAGGGTTCAAGCGATTCTCCTGCCTCAGCCTCCCGAGTAGCTGGGATTACAGGCACCACTGAACACGACTAGCTAATTTTTGTATTTTTTAGTAGAGATGAGGTGTTTCACCATGTTGGCTAGGCTGGTCTCAAACTCCTGACTTTGTCTTAAACTCCTGACCTCAAGTGATCTGCCCACCTCGGCCTCCCAAAGTGCTGGGATTACAGCTGTGAGCATTGCACCTAGCCAAAAATAAGAAATTTTAAAACTCATTGCATGAAATATTTGAGTGTTTAAGAACAAAAACTTTCATTTGCCTTGCCTTTCTTCCTTTTCTCCCTCCCTCCCTTCCTCCTTATTTATATAACTTCATTTGCTGCAATGCCTGAATAGTCTATGCTGTCTCATCTTTAGATCAGCAATAAGCCCAACAGTCTTCTCTTGGCACAATACTGTCATTTTATTTTCTACTTGAAGTATCTTTTTCCCATCAGACTTGGTATGCATTTATGTTCCACTAACAAGGACTGTTTGAGTAACTTTGATGCATTTGTGCAGAGGCAGTACTGTATAGTAAAAGAATGCAGGCAGCATATAGTTGCCCTGAGTACAAGCTGAATTTAGGTAAGTTACTAACTTTTCAGGTGTTCTCACTTGAAAAATGAGTATCTAGTACCTTATAGGGTTGTTAAGAGAATAAATGAGATGACACTGATAAGAACATAGAATCGGCTGGGCGTGGTGGCTCACGCCTATAATCCCAGCACTTTGGGAGGCTGATGTGGGTGAATCACCTGAGGTCAGGAGTGTGACACCAGCCTAGCCAACATGGTGAAATCCTGTTATCTACTAAAAATAGAAAAATTAGTCAGGAATGGTGGCACACGCCTGTAGTCTCAGCTACTCAGGATGCTGAGGCAGAAGAATCGCTTGAACCTGGGAGGCGGAGACTGCAGTGAGCTGAGATTGTGCCACTGCACTCCAGCCTGGGCAACAGAGTGAGACTCCACCTCCAAAAAACAAAAAACAAAAAAAAAACCCTAAAAACAAACAAACAAAAAAACCTAGCCCATAATAGTTGTTCAGTACACATTAACTCCCCCTTCAATACGCTCTGCCATCTGTTAAGACAACAATCTCAAGGTATTTTCTACAAAGGCTGGTAAAAAGTGTCTATCTCTTAATCACCTTGGGGCGGCATTAGCACTGCTGCTTTGCAGATGATCAAAGTGAAGCTAAAGAGAGTTAATTACTTGCCCTAAAGTTGCATAGCTAGTAAGGCAGGCACAGAGCTCTTCTCAGCTCAGAACTATTGAGCACCAAAGCTGCAGTATGTTTAGCACCGAAGGATACCACGTTACTTCTTAGTGGTACAGAATTTACTTTGCCCATCTAAACATGACCATTTAGTATCCTGAAATCTTAAGCTTTAGTTTCTCCTCTTTTATAAAAAGGGAGTATTGACTATATGTTGCAGGGTCATTATGAAATTTAATTAAAAATGTATGTCTGGTACCTTTTACCAGCTTAACAATCTGAAACAATATTTAGTATCAGTGACTTAAAATCTTAATAACATGTTTTAAAAAATACCTGCTTTCAGGAATATTCAAAAATAAAGTTTTCTTCACATGTTCACTTTTCGTATTCTGAGAATCGGCATTCTCTGGTGATGTAGTTTTTCGTGGAAGGCCCACCTCATTTCTACTCTGAGATACAGCTTTGCTGACAGACTTAGGTGCTCTAAGTCTTTGAGAAGGACGTTCAGAAGAGAAAGAGAGTCCTAGAAGATGAGAGAAATCACCTCAATACCAAATAGTTCTTTTGTTTTTCATTATAACTAGGAATACAGTGCAAATCCTATCAATTAACCTCTTTCTCCTGTCAAACAATGTCTGTTAAAGACAAATGCCTGGGACTTTCTGATACAGTATTTAACATCCATATTAGATGCTGTTTCCTTTTGACATCTCACTACTTTAACATCAACAGAGATAATCTATTTTCTTTTTTTCTTTTGAGACACAGTCTCACTCTGTCACCAAGGCTGGAGTGCAGTGGTGTGAACTCAGCTCACTGCAACTTCTGCCTCCCAGCTTTGAGCAATTCTCCTGTCTCAGCCTCCCCAGAAGCTGGGACTACAGGTATGTGCCACCATGCCTGGCTAATTTTTCTATTTTTAGTAGAGATGGAGTTTCACCATGTTAGTCAGGCTGGTCTTGAACTCCTGACCTCAGTGATCCACCTGCCTTGGACTCCCAAAGTGCTGGGATTACAGGCGTGAGCCACTGTGCCTGGCCTGAACAAAGATAATCTTTATTTATTTATTTTTTTAGACAGAGTTTCACTCCCAAGCAGCTAGGATTACAGGTCTCACAACCACGCCTGGCTAATTTTTTGTATTTTTAGTAGACACAGGGTTTCACCATTTTGGCCAGGCTGGTCTTGAACTCCTGACCTCAGCCTCTCAAAGTGCTGGGATTACAGGCGTGAGCCACAAGCCCAGTCACAGATCATCTTAAAAAGCAGAACTCTACAAGGACAAAAGAAACTAAAGAGACAGCAACAATCACAAGAACATTTTGGAAGCTCTAATGTAGATTGTTGAATGGGACTTTACTTAGCAGGCTAAAGAAAATAAATTCTAAGCCACCAATCAAGAAAAATGAGAATCAACCCAGTCTCTACCAAATAACCCCTCAAAAGAATTGGTGGCTCCAAGTACCTCTGCAAGTGGAGATGAAAATGGAGCTAAACAACAGGACTGGCTCAAAGTTAGTTTAAACAAGTAGAGCTCAGATTCCTTTCCTCATTCTGCAGAGCAGAGCAGCTGTCACCAGCCGCTCCCCATCACCAAAAACAGAAGGGTCTCTGGTTTAGAGGATATGAGACACGGTTGAAAGATGGGGTACTGCATGGAAGATAAGGGAAATACATGAGTATTTACATATAAAGTGTTGAGACACTTAGCTTTCTTCCCCCACATAGCTCTTGAAAGGCTGGCAGCCAGAATTATACCTTCCAGGAAGCAGATGGAAAGCACATTCTCTGGGGAATCTGAGTAGACGATGAGAAAAGTCTTAAATGTAGTAATGAGTAGGCTCCCAGCATGACAGCCCAGCTAACAGTAGGGCCCCCACAGTAAAGGTCCTACCGAGGTGTGCAGAGTTTTCCAGTCAGCTTTTTAGTACTCTATTTTTTTTTTTTTTTTTATATACGGAGTCTTGCTCTGTCGCCAGGTTGGAACACAGTGGCACAGTCTCGGCCCACTGCAACCTCCACCTCCCGGGTTCAAGCGATTCTTCCGCCTCAGCCTCCCGAGTGGCTGGGACTACAGGTGCATGCCAAACACCTGGCTGATTTTTGTATTTTTTTTTTTTTTTAGTAGAGACGGGGTTTCACCATTTTGGCCAGGATGGTCTCGATCTCTTGACCTCATGATCCACCTGCCTCGGTCTCCCAAAGTGCTGGGATTACAGGCGTGAGCCATCGCGCCCGGCCAATACCCTATTCTTAACCATGTATAGGCAGTGAGAGATCACCAGATTCCTGAGGACAGCTTCTCATACAAGAGACACAAACCAAAAACAAACAGATGAAAGTACCCTGAAACAAATACTATAGTGGATGAAAAAAACATAAAAGCTATCATTAGTATCCTTAATGATAGTGTATTATCTTTAATGATATTAATGATATCCATAAATCCATATCATTAATATCATTAAAGACAATACACTTATGAAACAAGTGCAGAATGCTATAAAATGAACATCTGGGCCGGGCACAGTGGCTCACACCTGTAATCCCAGCACTTTGGGAGGCTGAGGCGGGTGGATCACGAGGTCAGGAGATCGAGACTATCCTGGTCAACATGGTGAAACCCCGTCTCTATTAAAAATACAAAAAATTAGCTGGGCATGGTGGCGCGTGCCTGTAATCCCAGCTACTCAGAAGGCTGAGGCAGGAGAATTGCCTGAACCCAGGAGGCGGAGGTTGCGGTGAGCCGAGATC
>NW_016107875.1:1015740-1018528 GCF_001604975.1 Cebus imitator | reverse complement strand
TTAAGAAAGGGCTCTTGGGAATTAAAAACATGATAGCCAGCATGAAAGTTGAGGAAATCTCCAGCATGAAAGTTGAGGAAATCTCCAGCAAGTAGAAGAAAAGAGTTAGTACAGGAAAGAAAAATTTAAATTTAAATTTAAAAATTTAGTACCAGAAGAAAAATATGTTTTTGAAAAGATCAAATCTTGTCAAGAGAGATGGTAGTCAACAACAAAAGACTCCAGTAAGAATTGAAAAGCAGTTGCTTCTGGAGACTGGCAAATGGAATCAGAAGGGCTTCTTCAGAAACTACTGTTTTGCAATAAGCCTCATATAAACTATGTGCTCTGTAACTAAAACTCAATTTTAAAAGATCAATTTTTGCCACAAACCTTAATCTCCCTATCTATAAGGACTGAGCTGAGTATGTGAAAGAACAGAGAATGATGAGCTCATAGCTATAAAAACCACTAATATCCTTGACAAGGAGTAGCATGGGGCCATGTTATTAGCTGTAGTGGAGATGCCTGGGTATCCAGGGAGTACAGCTGCTTAAAGGAAACAAAAGTGCACAGATTTGATACCTAAACTGACAAGGAAGTTACAACATTCATGAGGATCACTGTCAATATCAGATAGCAGGTATTAGAGAACAATTTAGGTTTACTTTAACTTCCTAGTGGACATCTATGGCTTATAAATAATATAAATTGAGATAAATTAAAAACCATCTGTGAAAAATAGCTATTGACAAATACAGTTAGAAAATAATTTTAAAAAATGATTTCCTGAAGTATTAAAAACTGCTTTTGGCTGGGTGTGGTGGCTCACGCCTATAATCCCAGCACTTCGGTAGTCCAAGGCAGGTGGATCACCTAAGGTCGGGAGTTTGAGACCAGCCTGGCCAACATGGAGAAACTCTGTCTCTACTAAAAATACAAAATTAGCGGGCAGGGTGGAGCATGACTCCAATCCCAGCTACTCAGGAGGCTGAGGCAGGAGAATCACTTGAACCCAGGAGGTGGAGGTTGCAAGTGAGCTGAGATCGTGCCATTGCATCACTTCAGCCTGGGCAACAAGAGCGAAACTCCGTCTTGAAAAAGAAACAAACGGCTTTTATTAGAATATTTTTAAATTGGAAAATTAGTACATTTACTGCCTTTCAAAAAGATCTGAGCAAAACTTTAAATATAAATGCAAATAAAATCAAACCCACCTTGCATAAACTTCCTTTTATTTTTTAGAGATAGGAGTCTTGCTCTGTCACACAGCCTAGAGTGATGGGGCATAATCATAGCTTGCTGTAACCTTCATTGCTGGGCTCAACTGATCCTACTGCCCCAGCCTCCTAAGTAGTTGGGACTACAGGCATGTACCGCCAGGCTCAGGTAATTTTTAATTTTTTTGTAGAGGGGGGATCTCACTAAGTTGCCCAGGCTGGTCTCAAACTCTTAGCTTCAAGTGATCCTCCTACCTTGGCCTCTCAAAGTACTGGGATTACAGGCATGACCCAACACACACTGCACGTAAGCTTCATTTTAAAGCACAGACAGAGAAATGTGATAGCTAGATGCTCAAGTTTCCTTTGCATTTTAAATTCTAACCAAGCTTCTAACTGACCTAAAGAAAATCACCTTACTTCTTCACGCTTCCATCATTCATCTAACCTCTTGGGAGCCTGTGACCTTTCTCATAGACTGTAGGGTTATGTGGTAATTACAGATGTGAAATCACTTAGAAAACACAAAAGCAATCTTAGAAGACATATCACACTTCAACCAATCTGATCATACCCATCAAAATGTAATTTACATGTGTTTGTGAGTGAGCATAGTCTATTTTCTAAAAAATCAAAGAAAAACTTATATCTCTTCATGTAAAAAGTATTTTTCACCTTATACAAGCCCCCAACCATCCCAAATATTTCTCTTAATTAGTCTCAGCAAAAACAAAACAAAGCAAAACAAAAACAAACACTAACCTGGGAATGATTTAACAGGACTTTCAACTCTGAAAAATCCAGCGTCAAACACTATTTTATCAATTTCCTTCGGTATTACAGAGGCTACTGCCTCTGCATGTTCTTCCTGCTTAATTCTCTCTCTCATTGCTTTTTTAATGGTAGCTAGGCGATTTCTCGCTGCAATTCTTCTAGTATCATCCTGTTTTGGTTTACTCTCTATACCTGAGACAACTTTTTTCTGCAAAGAAAAACCAGCATATAGTAAAGCTGCCCACTATCATCTTATAAGAAAAACACACAACAGATATACACAAATTCATCACTTAAAAATTTAATTTTTAAAAAGAATAATAAAATATACATAAAATATTTCACATTCATCATATATTTATCAAGTTCCCAGTATGTGCTAAAAAAAGTTAAAAAGGTAAAAGACAGAGTTCCTGCCCTCAAGGAGTTTGCAGCTTAGTGAAAGAGCTAGGGAAGGACAGTAAGAAGGATCTATGTCCTGTTAAGAGAAAAATTTAGGGGGCATCCTTCAGATTATAATCATGATACCCTAAAAAAGAGGAAAAAAAAGTCAATAAAAAAAGAAAAAAATTAAAACATTAAAAGAAAACAAATAAGGATGACACCTAAACCAATCTTCACACACCAGAAAAGGTTGCAGGAAGTAGCACCTATGCTGAAATCACATTTCTTCAAAATAAAAGATGGGATGAGGTAAGGGGTAAATAGATGTTTCCAAAGCCAGAAATGAAAGAAAGCAACGTGGAGTTGGTGAGAGATAAATAATAGCTAGATTATAACATCACCTGCATGCAACAGGTTTTTTTTTTTTTTTT
>NW_016107875.1:1006220-1014265 GCF_001604975.1 Cebus imitator | reverse complement strand
AACATGGTGAAACCCCATCTCTACTAAAAATACAAAAAATTAGCCAGGTGTGGCAGTGTGTGCCTGTAATCCCAGTTATTTGGGAGGCAGGAGAATCACTTGAACCTGGGAAGCGGAGGTTGCAGTGAGCCAAGGTTGTGCAACACGGCAGAAGAATTAGATTTTTAAATTCATTATTTATTTATTTTTTGTAATGAGGTCTCACTCTGTCACCCATGCTGGAGTACAGTGGCATGATCTCGGCTCACTGCAACCTCTGCCTCCTAGGTTCAAGGGATTCTCCTACCTAGCCTCCTGGGCAGCTGAGATTGCAGGCACCTACCACATGCCTCCCTGGCTAATTTTTTATTTTTAGTAGATACAGGGTTTCACTATATTGGCTAGGCTGGTGTCAAACTCCTGACCCTGTGATCCACCCATCTTGGCCTCCCAAAGTGCTGGGATTACAGGTGTGAGCCACCACGCCTGATCTAGAAAGGTTAGATTTTAAAATTAAGTGCGTAATAACTTAACCAACTAGTGGACTAATAATCTAGATAACTATTCTAAAATTATAGAGAGGGGAATACTGAATTGCAACGATTTAGAAAAATAAAGGAACAAAAATAATAGAGTACAGACAACATTTTAGGATGCTTGTCAGTGACTGGGAAGAAAGAAAGAAAAATGGGGGTGTACATATAATTAAAGGGAGAAGCAGACCCTACAGCTTTGTTTTAATGTAAAGAACAATAAGACATGTCCGGGCGTGGTGGCTCACGCCTGTAATCCAAGCACTTTGGAGGCCAAGGCAGGCGGTTCGCTTGAGGTCGGGAGTTCAAGACCAGCCTGAGCAACGTGAAACCCCGTCTTTAAAAAAAAAAAATAACAATAAGACACTTAACGTGTTTACAGACTGACAGAATAAGAAAGGGGGGAAGAAACATAACAGACCGATGGAATGAGGGATTAATAAATAAGAGGTAGTAGGGAGTGGTATTCAAGTATAGTATAAAAAATTAGCTTTATTTGTTGATAATTTTAACAGTAACCTATAAAATAAACTAGAAGGAGAGAGACACCTGCTGATAACAGGCAGAATTACAAATCTCTATAAGACACAGCCATGATCTGCATCACTGATGATATTAATATTTCCAGTACTAAATCCTTAATATGAAATATCCACAGTAGCTTTAATAATGAAGTAGAATCCTTCACTATTTAGTAGTTTTGAAATCCATTCAATTAATTTAATTTGTGAGACTTTATTAATAAAAAGATTTATTTTGAGATGGAGTTTCGCTCTTATTGCCCAGGCTGGAGTGCAATGGCACGATCTTGGCTCACTGCAACCTCTGCCTCCTGGGCTCAAGTGATTCTCCTGCCTCAGCCTCCCGAACATCTGGGATTACAGGGATGTGCCACCACTAATTAGTGCCCAGCTAATTTTGTATTTTTAGTAGAGACAGGGTTTCTCCATGTTGGTCAGGCTGGTCTTGAACTTCCGACCTCAGGTAATCCACCCGCCTTGGCCTCTCAAAGTACGGGGATTACAGGCATGAGTCACTGTGCCTAGCTTAGTAAAATATTTTTGAATAAGGTTTTAAAAAAAATTAATTTAACAAGTTAAACTCCTAAGATAGAATTCAAGACAGTTTTTATTTGGATTACACAGTATAATAAAATACTTATCTAGACAACCTGAGTTTATAACTATATGCATTTTTCTCAAATCATAAAACTGACAATGTTCAGTTTGAAAAGTGTGCACCCAAGCCAAAAACTTTGAATTCAAAAACATTACTAGAAAAATAATTACTAGAAACAGATAAGAACAAAATTTATCATGTTAACAAAGCAACGAGGATAACAGCATCCATTTCATATGACAGTTTTAAGGATTCACTAATATATGTAAAGTACTTGGAATAATATTTGGCACATACTAAGCATTATATAAATGATCTACTACTATTATGATATCAAAACGTGTAAGAACAGCTTAAAGAACGAAATCAACGCTCATGTATCCACTATCTGATAACTCAGAAGCCCTCGTTGCCCCAATTCAATCACAGCCCCTCCTTTCTTCTCTCTAGACATAACTATCCTAAATTTTATGTTGATCAATTTCCTTGCTTTCTTCAAAAGTGGTCAGCTTTGCAAAATAATGAGAAATCTAAAGCTAAATGTTTTTAAAACTTAAAAACAAGAAATTATTAGAAGAATCTGTATTAGAAATTTGGATGTATGTAGAATGGTCCCTTAACTAGAAAAAAAAATTCAGATATAAAACCCACAAACTTACCCTAAAGACATTTTTGTTTGTATTATTATTCACATTATTATTGACTTGCCACCCAGATTCCTCAAGTTTGGTCAGATTGTTGAATTTGTGGATTACATCTTCTATCTGTTAATAAAACACAAGTTTATCGGACTAATGTTAAGCATATTAAATTTATAAACTAACAAGCTGAAGATTAAAAAAAAATTGAGAATGGTGATTCAGAAATGATGAGTTATTAAAATTGGATTGAGTCATCCTCAATTTAGTGTTTCGATCAATAATTTTTATGGTAAAATTGTTCATTGTTGTCTCTCATCTTACAAACCTCCAAAATCTCTATAAAGAATATCACATATGAATAACTCTCCTGGATTATTTTTGACTAAAATGGCAGAAAAGATATCCCAAATGTTTTTGTTTCTTAAATTACACAATGTGAACACAAACTCTCTCTATATTTTTATTTATCCACTCCTCCACTGAAGGACATCTTGGTTGCTTCCATGTTTTGGCAATTATGAACAAAGCTGCTATGCTGCTAAAAAACATCCGTGTGCAGGTTTTTATATGGACATAAGTTTTCAACTCATTTGGAGCGCAATTGCTGGATCGTATGGTAGGAGTATGTTTAGTTTTGCAAGCAAATGCCAAACTGTCTTGTAAAGTGGATTTAACATTTTGCATTCCCACAGCCAGTGAATGGAAAGTTCCTACTGCTCCATGCCCTCCCCAGCATTTGGTGCTGGCAGCGTTTTGAATTTTCACTGTTCTAGTAGGTATGTGGTAGTATCTCACTGTTGTTTTGTAGTTCCCTAATGACATATGATGTTGAGCATCTTTTCATATGCTTATCTGCCATCTGTATATCTTCTATGATAAGGTATCTGTTTAGGTCTTTTGCCCATTTTTAACTGGGTTGTTCATTTCCTTATTGCTGGGTTTTAAGAGCTCTTTGTATCTTCTGGATAATAGTCTTTTATCAGATACATCTTTTGCAAATATGTTCTCCCAGTCTGTGCCTTGTCTTCTCATTTTCTTGACAAAATCTCATTTTAAAAGATTCAAATATATTTAATAGGATGGAAAGGTAATTCCCATCCTTCTGATACTTCCAGTCTCCTACAAAGAGTTAGCCATTGTCAACAGTTTGGTACCATGCTTTGAGTCTCCATGCTATACACTTATACACACATATCCTCTCAGCTTTGCTGTCCCTTAAAAATATGTAAATGTCTCTGGACATTGTGGCACATGCCTATAATCCAAGCTACCTGGGAGGCTGAGGCATGGGGATTCTCTTTGAGAATATTAATACTTGCATTTAAAAGTCCATCCAAATTGCTTTCTTCCTAGATGTCTGCTTTGGCCTTTTTGTTTTAGGTTTACAGCTTTCTTTTTTTTTTTTTTTTTTTTTTTGGAGACGGAGTTTTCCTCGTTTCCCAGGCTGGAGCGCAATGGCGCAGAACTTGGCTCACTCACTGCAACCTCCGCCTTCTGGGTTCAAGTGATTCTCCTGCCTCAGCCTCCCAAGTAGCTGGGATTACAGGCATGTACCACCACGCCCAGATAATTTTATATTTTATATTTTTAGTAGAGACGGGGTTTCTCCAGGTTGGTCAGGTTGGTCTCAAACTCCCGACCTCAGGTGATCCGCCCGCCTCAGCCTCCCAAAGTGCTGGGATTACAGGCGTGAGCCACCATGCCTAGCTAGGTTTGAAGCTTTCTTCAATGTCTATTGTTGGCTGTTGGTTCTTAAAATGCTATTTTATATGCTTATTTCTAAAACAAGTTCAAAAAGCTAGAGTCATCTTCCCCCATACCTTTACTGTTCTTCTGAGTGATTTCTTCTATCATAGCACTTTCTACATTAGAGTTATATTTTATATCTCAGTCACTAATCAAACTACAAATTCCTCTGGGACAGGGAACAAACCCTTCTATAAACTCCTAATACAATGCTGTAGACACAACAGGAACTCAGTAACTGCTAGCTGAACTCGACTACCGAAAGCCAGTTGACTCATTTCTCATATGTCAAATCATTATAGACTATTCAAGAGTTGAAAATAATCTCAGTTTTCAACCCACAAAGAAATTATCCTGACAATATGTGGGAGAAGAAGACATCAGCCATAAAATTTAGATTGTGTTTTACAGTTTATAAAGGTACTTTATAACATCTGATTTATATTACAAGTACCTAAGCAGCTAATATTACCCCATTTTACTCCTGCTACTTAAAAAAAAAAGTCCAAAGTTAATATATTTGAAATATTTAACCACATACCTGAAAACTAACCATATCCCAAAATCCATCCAGATCTGTACAGGTAGTCTCCTTTATACCTCGTTTATATTCACAATCATTAATTAGTCCTTCAAACTGTTTGAACCTTTCCTTCATAAGGAGTCTTGTTTGTCCAACTGTTGTGCGAATAAGATCTTTAGCTGAAGGAAATAAGAGGTTTTTTAAAAGTAAAGGACAAAACAGACATTCATTGCAAGTCAGCCCACCAGTAAGACTTCACCCAAATATCCTAGGACTTACAGGTTGTTAAAGCAAAACAAAAAATATCTACCACAAAACTTTGTCATACAAATACTGAGTATTAACTATTTGCTTCAATTCCTGCTCAAAATTAACAATATTCACTCTCATACCTTTTGCTATATACTAAATAACAATCTACTTCTCCTCGTACTTTATAAGAACTCTCTGTCAGCCGGATGTAGTGGCTCACACCTGTACTCAGCACTTTGGGAGGCCTAGGTGAGTGGATCACCTGAGGTCAGGAGTTCGAGACCAGCCTGGCCAACCTGGTGAAACTCTGTCTCTACTAAAATAGCTGGGCATGGTGGCAGGTGACTATAATCCCAGCTACTCAGGAGGCTGAGGCAGGAGAATCACTTGAACCCAGGAGGTGGAGGTTTCAGTGAGCCAAAATCATGCCACTGCACTCCAGCCTGGGCAAAAAGAGCAAGACTCTGTCTTAGAAATAAGTAAATAAATAACACAACTCATTGCAAATAATTATCCAAGAAGGACCTCATACTGACAGTATATAATTCTTTCTAATAACTTCCCCAATCCCCAAGTAAGTCAGATTTTAAAACTCTTCAGAAAATCTTTTCCATATTTATTAAAGCAATTTTCTTTTTTTTTGTTTTGAGACGGACTCTCGCTCTGTCACCCAGGCTGGAGTGCAATGGTGCAATCTCGGCTTACTGCAACCTCTGCCTCCTAGGTTCAAGTGATTCCCCTGCCTCAGCCTCCTGAGTAGCTGGGACTACAGGCATGTGATACCACGCCCAGCTAATTTTTTGTATTTTTAGTAGAAATGGGGTTTCGTCATGTTAGCCAGGATGGTCTCCTGACCTCGTGATATGCCCACCTAGGTCTCCCAAAGTGCTGGGATTACAGGCATGAGCCACTGTGCCCAGGAATTTAGGTAATTTTCATTCAGAACATATTTTTGTACAAATAATAACAGATGTTGACATCACCCATGAAGTCATATCAAAAAAAGCCAATAATATTCACTGTTACTTGCTTGGTTAGAAAAATGTCTAAGTCAAAGGAATGACAGTCAATATTCTAATCACTTACATCTTTTAAGTTATATATCACTTTAGCACAGAGATATTAGGGAACATATATTGAGATTAAAAAAAAATTATTGCTTTTTTATTGTAGACATGAGGTTAAAAAAGAAAAATTCTTGCTACTTTGAATAATAATGAAAATATAATGTTAGGCAATGCTATATTTTTATGTTGCAGAGAAACATAGCCATAATAAAAGAAGCAAAGCAAAGACAAAAAATATAAATGTTCCCTCACCATCATCCGGAATGTCCAAGTCAAGTTTCCTATCCCACTTGAGGCAATGTGAAGTTAATTTCTCAGTTTCTGACTGGAGGATATTTCTAAAATTATGACATACATTTCAGTTCTACAAGTGATTTTCACACTAGTATCTAGGTATTAGCATTATAACATAATACATAATATTAGGAAGTTATAAAAGGTAGGCACGATATTAATTTCCCAAAGTTGATACTGATTTATAAACCATGATATATTAAAATCCATAAATACAAGTTGATACCTTGTGTATATACATCCTTTTTTACACCTAAAACTTACGTGGATGGATAATGCCAAGAACCTATTTTTTTTTTTCCCCATTTATTTATTTTATTGCATTTTAGGTTTTGGGGTACATGTGAAGAACATGCAAAATTGTTGCATAGGAACACACGTGGCAGTGTGATTTGCTGCCTTCCTCCCCATCACCTACATCTGGCATTTCTCCCCTTGCTATCTCTCCCCAGCTTCCCACCCCAAAGAACCTATTTTTTAAGCTAACATTTCTAGTTTGTTCTTTTCTTTTTCAGAGGCTGATCAAAGTCGGAAATTCCTAAACATGCATTAGATTCTCTGCATTGTCCATGAAACTAAAGCCAACTCAACTGTCAAGAGTACATTAAAGCAAAAAACTGTTAAGTCCAGGATTACAGTGATAGGGCCTCACAGATTCTAATTATTAGGCTTTGCTTGCTTAAAGGTAGTGGTTCTCACTGGGCCAATTTTGCCCCCCTCTAGGGTAACATTTGGTGATGTTTGGAAATATTTTTCATTGTCATGACTGGAGGAGTGCTATTGGCCATAGATGCCACAAAACATCCTACAGTGTATAGGATACACACCCACAACAAGTATAAAATCTAAAATGTCAATAGTATCAAAGTTGAGAAATCCAGGCCTAAAAAACGTTTAATCTGTGTCTATGTGAAAAGTATCCTAGCATGTAGAGAAACCAGAATCCTTGTACACTGTTGGTAGGAATGTAAAATGGCAAAGCCACTATAGAAAACCGTATGGCAGCTCCTCAAAAAATTAAAAATAGACTTACCATATGACTCAGCAATTCTAATTCTGGGTATATACCCAAAATAATTTAGAAGGGTCTCAAAGAGGTATTTATACACCCATGTTCATAGCTGTTCACAACAGTTAAAACATGGAAGCAACCCAAGTGTCCATGACAGACAAATGATAAGCAAAATGTGATAGATACATACAATGAAATATTATTCAGCCTTCAAAAGGAAAGTTTGACACGCTACAATAATGAATGATCCTTGAGGACATTATGCTAAGTGAAAGAATCCAGTAACAAAAAGACAAATACTACATAATTCTACTTATATAAGATACTTAGAGGAGTCAAAAATCATAGAGACAAAAAGTAGAATGGTATTTACTAGGGGCTGGGGGAGGGAGGAATTGTGAATTATTGTTTAGTAGGTACAGAGTTTCAGTTTCACAATGAAAAGTTATGGAGATGGATGGCAGTGATGGTTATACAACATTATTAATATATTTAATAGCATTAAACTGTACACTGAAATGATTAAAATGGTAAATTTTGTAGGTATTTTACAAAAATCTACAAACTTGAAAAAAAAAAACTCTCCAAATGCAGAGATTAAAAATAACTAAACAAAAAATCAAGTTATCTTAGTAGGAAAAACTGAATAAAGACTTTGTTTCTTTTTTGAGATAGTTTTGCTCTTCTTGCCCAGGCTGGAGTACAATGGCATGATTTCAGCTCAATGCAACCTCTGCCTCACAGGTTAAAGCAATTCTCCTGCCTCAACCTCTCACATAGCTGGGATTACAGGCACCTACCACCCCACCTGGGCAATTTTTGTATTTTAATAGAGATGGGGTTTCACCATCTTGGCCAGGCTGGTCTTGAACTCCTGAC
>NW_016107875.1:989058-1005930 GCF_001604975.1 Cebus imitator | reverse complement strand
AAACAATTACCCAGGCGTGGTGGCACCCGCCTGTTATAAAAAAAAAAAAAAATTTTAATTTAAAAGATAAATGAAAATCACCTAACATCAGTTTCCCCCTACTATATTAACGTTAAAAAAATTTAATTTTAGTTTTAAATGTCTAGATATTAATATAAAATTCTTACACTAGAAACCAACAGACATAGACCCAGTTCCTCAGGAGGCTGAAGTAGGAGGTTGGGAGTTCAAGGCTGCAGTGAGCCAAGATCGAGATACTGCACTGCAGCCTGGGTGACACAGTGAGACCCTATCTCAAAAAAAAAACACAAAAACCAAACCAAAACAAAAAACTTGAGTTGTTTATATTCAATGACACAGCATGACGATTAATGAATGAGAAAGCAGAAATGGTTTATCTCTGACATTATCTAGTTGGTCAGATATCTCAATAACTCAGTTGAACAACACAATGGATTCAGCTACCTCTAAAATCCCTTATAATGCTAAAATCCAGGGCCCTAAAAAAGAAATTAAGCTGGATGCAGTGGCTCATGCCTGTAATCATAACAGTTTGGGAGGCTGAGGCAAAAGAATCACTTGAGCCTGTCAGTTCAAAACCAGCCTGGGCAATATCGTAAGACCCTGTCTCTACAAAAAAAATAAAAAACAAAATTAGCTGCCCACTGGTAGGAGGATGGCTTGAGCTCAGGACGCACAGGCTGCAGTGAGCTGAGATCATGCCACTGTACTCCAGCCTGGGAGACAGAGTGCAGCCATTTGAAATTAATTAATTAATTAAATAAAATAAATAAATAAAGTCATTTTCAAAAAAGATATGTATAATACAACAAATGAATAGTAAAAATATAGTGAGATACTTCTCATCTATTTGATTTGCAAACAGCATAGTGTGATTGTATGCTATTGTATTTTTAAAAAAGGAAAATTGTGTATGTTTGTATTTACCTACATGCATTAACTATCCATGGAAGTATTCACAAGAAATGAGTAACACTGGCCTTCATGAAAGGTTCAAAGTATGCAGTTGGGACACCGTGCTGAGAAGGAGACCTCTCACTTCCACCTTTTGAATTAAGAACCACATGAATGTACTAGTTATCAAAAAAAAAAAAAAATTAAAATTTAAAATATAAGAGAAAATCACCTAACGTCAGGTTTCCTCACACTGTATGAAGGTTAAAAATTTTCAGTTTTGGTTTTAAATGTCTAGATATTAATACAGAATTCTTACACTAGAAACAAACAGACATACCTGAAATATGGCACATCATGGTAGGGCTGAGATATTTGACCTTCATTTGTTTCAAGTGATGAGACTTCTTTTATTGGAAGGTCATTTGAATCTTTAGTAGTAGCTTCATTTTTTTTAAAAATATGTTCTATAAAGAAAGTCTTACATATAAATTTCAAAGCAACAATTCTTAAAATGACAGCCCCAAAAAAGACCTTTTAAAAATCCTTCAATTTTTTTCCATGTTTAATTTTAAAATTTTATTTCTGTCTCAATGACTTCATTCACATTTCCTCTAAAGTAGCTCTGAATATTTTTTTCTTTAAATTTACATTTCCCCTTTTCTCTGTATTCTTCATTCCAATTCTGTCTTCAGATATCTTTACCCATGTCTTCCTGTCTTTTCTGACAGTGAGTTCATATATGACCCTTAGTTCATATCCTCAAATGATATGGCGAAAAAGGGCTCTAAACTAATCTGACAATAATTCAGAAAAGTAAAAATTTAAATTACTATACCTGAAAGTAAAAGATTTTTTGTATTAATAACATTAGTCTAAAAATTAAATACATTAAGTAAATAAATAAATACATTAATTAAATACTATACCTTCATGCCCAACAGTCAGAGGACCCAAAGGACACTGCAATTTATTTGAATCCTGCTGCACTGTCTTGGTAGAGTAAGTTTTACATTTTTGTGCCCAAATTTCTTTTGTTGCTTCTTGAGACTTATCACTAAAAACAATAGCAAAAATATACTTCATGAAACATGAACTCCATATATCTAATTTAAGGGATTTCAAAGTTGTGTCACTTTTTATAAATCTGGGTTAAAAAAGAAATTCTTCTATTTTTTAAAAAAATGTGCATTCTGGAGGGGAGAAAATTTAAACACCTATAGTGTGAATGTCTCTCTTTACTAATTAATTGTAATGAGATTCAAATATTTTGAAGACTTCCTTTTTGTTTTTTTTGAGATGGAGGCTTGCCCTTTTGCCCAGGCTGGAGTGCAATGGCCCGATCTCTGGCTCACTGCAACCTCCACCTCCTGGGTTCAAGCAATTCTCCAGCCTCAGCCATACAGAGTAGCTGGGATTACAGGCAAGTGCCACCACGCCTGGCTAATTTTTTGTATCTTTAGCAGAGACAGGGTTTCACCATGTTGCACCAGGCTGGTCTTGAACTACTGACCTCAGGTGATCCGCCCGCCTCAGCCTCCCAAAGTGCTGGGATTACAGGCGTGAACCACTGCGACTGGTGATTTTGAAGATTTTTTAAAATTTTTATTTATTTACTTTTTTTTGGTGCCATGACTCGGATGAAGATTTCTTAATAGAACATAAACACTTAATAGTCTTAGATGCTGCTGAGCAGTTTCTAGTATATTTGCTGCCAGTCAGTCTTTGCAAAATCATCTTGCCTTTTCTTTTAAAGGTTCCAACTGATTTTTCCTTTGCTTTACAAATTAATCATTTTTGTCTTCAGAAGCAGTTTTTCTAAATACTAAGCCAGAACAAAATGAGGAAAAAGTCATATCTGAGCTACAGTATTCTAACAATTTTCTTCTTTTGAAAAATGTTATTTGTGTTACATCACTTACTAAAAACAAAAAAACCCCAAATTGTATAGTGAAAATAACAATGCATAGGAAATATAGAAACTGTCAAGTACATTATTATATCTTCTGAGGAATTTTTTAAAAGAAAAAATTTCATGGTTCATAACTAACATAGTTCAATAGCTAAATAACTTTTTAGGAGTACAGGCTAAATATAAGAAAGGCATTTATGGCCGGGCGCGGTGGCTCAAGCCTGTAACCCCAGCACTTTGGGAGGCCGAGGCGGGTGGATCACCAGGTCAGGAGATCGAGACCATCCTGGTCAACATGGTGAAACCCCGTCTCTACTAAAAATACAAAAAAAACATTAGCTGGGCATGGTGGCACGTGCCTGTAATCCCAGCTACTGAGGAGGTTGAGGCAGGAGAATTGCCTGAACCCAGGAGGCGGAGGTTGCGGTGAGCCGAGATCGCGCCATTGCACTCCAGCCTGGGTAACAAGAGNGGAGGTTGCGGTGAGCCGAGATCGCGCCATTGCACTCCAGCCTGGGTAACAAGAGTGAAACTCCGTCTCAAAAAAAAAAAAAAAAAAAAAAAGAAAGGCATTTATTACCCATCTTAGCAAGGGACTTATTAATATTACATTCTTACACTTCTGCTTCTGAAGAAGTCCAGGTGTAACTGGGTGTCAAAAAAGCATTGGCACTTCTGGGAGTCATAGGTGTTAGTTGATAGGTCTTGAGACCATCCAGTGGCTGAAACGTAAAATCTTTAGGTGCAAAGGAATTCTTCCCTTTCATTTTTGCAGAATGTATCTCAGGTACGTTTTCCATTTTTGATAAGACTCCATCTGGATCCATTCCATTTGTTGCACTAGCTTGTGAATCCAAAGTATTTTCTTCACTATCGGATTTACAAGAAAAACCCTAGGATGTGAGTTAACAAAGTAAGATTTCTCTCTTCTGAGGATACATTCAACCAATTTTTATATGTTTGAAAACATGACAACTGAAATATATGTACTACGTACATAATTTGAGAGACAAAAACAGATACATTTAAGTATATACATGGAATCAGAAGACTGGTTATGCTAAACCATTGCTATTCCCCAGGAATAGAGCAAACCAATTCTTATTAAAAGACTAATACTGGCCGGGCGTGGTGGCTCACGCCTGTAACCCAAACACTTTGGAGGCCAAGGTGGGCGGATCACCTGAGGTCGGGAGTTCAAGACCAGCCTGACCAACATGGTGAAGCCCCATTTAAAAAAAGAAAAAAAAAAAAAAGACTAATATGTTTTAGAAATTACAACAAATTAAAAGATAATGGAAAATTAATATGGAGAAACTTGTTCAACAAGCATAGACCTTTTCACTTAAATTATGTTGATAATTACAATGGTTTAAAATCAGAAATCTAACATTATGGAATGATTATCGTTAAGGACCAAATCCTTTACTTAAATAACCTTAGATTATAAATAACCTTACCACAAGAGCAATACTTTTCAATGTGACACAAAAGATTAACCATATAAAATACAAAGCATATTTACTATTTCAAGTCAATTTGTTACTTGGTATTTAAATATAATTTCTAGAGGTTTCTAGGCTTCTGATTTTTAATAAGATATGAACTCAAACCCAGGTATTTCAACCTGGACAAAAGTTTAAGTAGTAACACTGTTAAAGCTAGCATGGTAGTCAAAGCAAAAACTAGCAATAATCCTTAAGGGTAAAATAAATCTTAAGGGAGGACCTATAAGGTCCAGCTGCTTTATCTGCGAGGATTCATTGTGTTTCCTTTCTTGATCTGTGTTTGATTTTTTACTAAGAATCTAGCAAGTTTAGTTAATCTTTGTTACTTTTTTTAAATTAAGAAATTACACAGGTGGGGAGCAGTGGCTCATGCCTCTAATCCTAGCACTTTGAGAGGCCAAGGCAGGTGGGTCACCTGAGGTCAGGAGCTCAAGACCACCCTGGGCAACACGGTGAAACGCCATCTCTACCAAAAATACAAAAGTCAGACGGGTGTGGTGGCACGCAGCTATAATCCCAGCTGCTCCAGAGGCTGAGGCGGGAGAATCACTTTAACCCCGGAAGTGGAGGCTGCAGTGAGCTGAGATGGCACCACTGCACTCCAGCCTGGGCAACAGAATGAGACTCTGTCTCAAAAAAAATAAAAATAAAAATAAAAATAAAAATTATACCATAGATTTATAAGACAAGGAGTCCTCAAATGGGGCATATTTTTTGAAGACCTTATTAGAAACCATTGCAGATGCTGGCAGAAATTTTAGTTTAATTCTTACAAGTACTCTATGTAGGTATTCCATATTAGGATTAAGAAAACAAACTCATAAATTACATAACTTGCCCAGGGTTATATAGCTAATTGGAAGCAGAGAGTATTCAAATCCAGGCCTAAATGAATCCAAAGTCAATGCATTTCACCCCACTCCATCCTATGTCTTGGCTAATTCCCATATAAAGGTTTCTCTCAGCTGTGTTTTTATTATTTTTCTCCATCTTCTAACCAATTTATGCTTTCCCTACATATAAAGCTCTGAAGGGCGCAGTGGCTCACATCTGTAATCCCAGCACTTTGGGAGGCCAAGGCAGGTGGATCACAAGGTCAGGAGTTCGA
Organism: Cebus imitator; assembly: GCF_001604975.1. Taxonomy (NCBI): domain Eukaryota; kingdom Metazoa; phylum Chordata; class Mammalia; order Primates; family Cebidae; genus Cebus; species Cebus imitator. The sequence goes on along the minus strand of NW_016107875.1, from coordinate 1,000,487 downwards.
GACCAACCTGGCCAATATGGTGAAATCCTGTCTCTACTAAAAATACAAAATTTAGCAGAGCGTGGTGGCACGTGCCTGCAGTTCCAGCTACTCGGGAGTCTGAGGCAGGAGAATCACCTGAACCTGGGAGGCAGAGGTTGCAGTGAGCTAAGATCATACCACTGTACCCCAGCCTGGGCAACAAAGTGAGACTCTCTCAGGGAAAAAAAAAAAAAAGCTCTGAAAATAACATACCAGAAAAACAACAAGAACAAATCCTCTTGATGCTTTCTTATGGTCTGGGAAGTTTTTTATTTATCTTTATTTATTTAAATGGAGCTTAACTTGTTTATCCAGGCTGGGGTACAACGGCACAGATCTTGGCTCACAGCAACCTCCACCTCCCAGGTTCAAGCGATTCTCCTGCCTCAGCCTCCCGAGTAGCTGGGATTACAGGCATGTACCACCATGCCTGGCTAATTTTGTATTTTTAGTAAGGACCAAGTTTCTCCATGTTGATCAGACTAGTCTAGAATTCCTGACCTCAGATGATCTGCCCGCCTCGGCCTCCCAAAGTGCTAGGATTACAGGTGTGAGTCACCGTGCCTGGCCTGGTTCAGGAAGTTTTAACACACAAGTAGGTTAACCTCTTGAAGCAGTTCTGTATGTTTAATTTCAACTTTATGAAAGTAGCAATGAGATTTTCAAAGCATCTAGAAGTAAAAAGATGTTTATTCTCTACCTTGTCGGGTTTTGTTTCTATGTTTTTGGCAGTTCTTCCTTTATTTGGCACCTTTCTTTCTGGTTTGTTTTCTAAAATAACAATAAAATAAAATATTTTACTAGATAGAAATGCTACATTAAAATACTAGGTAACTTGGGAAAGGAAAAAAAGCAACAGGAGGAATACATGTTTTGAAGGATTTTTATTATAAAAAGCCATATTATAAAAGAGGTTAAAAACAAATGGAATTTCCTGCCAAGTACAGACCATCTGTTTTCAAAGTCAGAGTGTTTTACCTTTTCCCTCTGAATACCAAATACAGATTGAGTATCCTATATCCAAAATGCTTGAAACCAGAGGTATTTTAGATTCCAGATTTTGGAATATATACATTATACTTACAGGTTCAGCATACCTGATACAAAAATCTAAAATCTGAAATACTCCAATGAGCATTTCCTTTGAGCATGACCTTTAAATGTCATATTGGTGCTCAGGATTTTGGATGTTTTGATTAGGATTGCTCAACCTGTACATATTTATTACAGACAATTAGAAAAATACAAAAGACTACAAAGAACAGCAATGAAAAATCACCGAGATTCCATTACTCAGTTGTCACTTAGGGTATGGTTTTCCAGTCCTATATCCACATAATCACATACTGTTTTTTAGAATTGTGATGCTACTGTACAGAGTTTGACCTGCTTTTCTTTGCCCACTTAATATATCATGAATGATGTCATTAAGTGCTCTTTTATAATATTGTTCTTAATGGCTACATTGTATTGCCACAATATATGAACTATGATTTATTAGGACCATTAATTTTTCACTTTGAAACACTGCTTATACCAATTCAGGTCTTCAATGTTTGGGCATCCATGATGTGCTAACTGGATGTCATGGCACAGAATCTAGTTTCAGGAATTACAATTTCCTGTTTTCTTCTTTCCTACTCAAAGTACTTGTTGATTTTTGAAACAGAATACAAAAACCTCAAGGACCAAACATTCTAGTTCAGTAACTGATCAAGGAATAGTTCTTACCATTAGCAGCTCTTGCAACTAGCTTTCTTGCTGTGGTAGATGAGACTGTTCTGGGAACCTGCTTTGCCGCTTCAGTAGCTGATCGAGTCATTCTCAATGACGTAGGCATTACAGGCTGCACAACTGTGCAGAAAAAAAAATAATCAAATGTCCTTTGTAGTTATTAAATTATGGTTGTGAAGCCGGGCATGGTAGTGCATGCCTGCAGTCCCAGCTACTCAGGAGGCTGAGGCGGGAGGATCACTTCAGCGCAGAAGTTTGAAACCAGCCTGGGCAACACAGTGAGATTCCACAGCTAAAAAAACTGTAAAAATCAGCTGGGCATGGTGGCAAGCCTGTAGTTCCAGTTACTCAGGAGGCTGAAGTGGGAGGATCACTTGAGCCCAGGAGGTGGAGGCTCCAGTGAGCTATGATTGCACTACTGCACTCCAACCTGGGCCACAAGCCTGTCTCAAATAAATAAATAAATAGATTCCAGTTGACCTTCTGGACACTTAAAAAAAATTATGGCTGTGGTAGCCTTAGAGAATTTACAGTAATTGCTAATATTCCTACCTTTTTTCTCTTTGTCTGACACTTTCTTTTCGGAAGTTTGTCTTTGACCAGGTCGGACTGCTTGAACATCACTGTCATTATCAATCTATTTAAGAGATTAGGTGTCATGTGATTTAATTGCAAAATGAATCAAACCACCACATTTTTAATCCATAAATTGATTCCTCATCTGAAATATGATCATTGTAAATGACCCAACCAAAAAANAAAAAAAAAAAAAAAAAAACTACCCCAAATAAAATGAGATAAAATAAAAAAGCTTTCCATTAAGCTTCCAAAAAAGCTTACATCCTTTTTCAGAATCACAGATTTTAGAAAATGCAAATAACCTAAGCTATTAAAAACTGCTAACTATAACTTGCCTTCTGAAGGTTTTTAAACACTCCAGACATGCTTTCATTTCAAGAGATTTTAATTTTGCCTAGAAAATGCTTCTCCTGGATAAAAAGATCTTTTCCATGGTTCTCTCCTCCACTTCCATAATGGCTTTACTCAAAAGGCTTTCATCTCAGAGAGGCCTTCCTTGACTGCCCAATCAAAATTCTACCCCATACCTACTTCTAGTACATCCCATCTCCCTTTTTAAAAATCTCCTCCATAATACTTATGATCTTCTGACATATTATGTTTGATTTTTTTTTTTAACTGCCTTACACGTAAGTTCCACAAAGACAGGAAATTTAGCTTATTATTATATCCAAAAGCCCACAACAATGCCAGGAACATCATAGCAATGCAAAATCTATTACATATGCATATGTGGAACTAAGCTTCCTTCCCTGATGAAGAGGCATACTATTTCCCTTTGCCCACTTCACTTTTAGTAACCCTCCTAATATCTTTCTTACATTATTGTGAAGACCCATAAGTTTATAACACCTACCCTGTGTGTTTTCCTCCCCATCTGCATTTCATGCAGGTAACTTGAATGCATAACAGGAACCCAGTAAACAAAACAAGAGTGTGACACAAAGACAGTTTGCCATGGATCTCATAAGGAATGTTGGAGCAAATATTTTAAGTGAAATTACTCTATATCACCATACCAAAAACAGTGACTTTCATACCTGTTAACTCTAGTAAGTTAACCATTATGTTTGAATCTGATATTAGATTAAAAGTGAATTTATTCACTCTGAAAAAAAGTACAATTTATCATTTTAGTAACAATTATCTACTGTCAACTATACCTTAGCCTGCTCCATTTGGTCTTTGGCCTTTGACCTTGTAATCCGTACAGAAGATGGAATAGCCTTAGAATAATCAAAAGAAAATAAACTTTAAAAAAACGAACTGGCAAATAAGAAAAAAATAAAAAAAGAACTGGCAAAGGTTTACTTCCATATCTTATTATAAAATAAAGTTCCCTTTTTAAAGTTAAATTCTATCCTTAATCCCTTATAGCAGCAAAAAGATACTCACTTAAATTCCTATTTTTTTCCTGGTTCTAGCCTGATTAAGTTAATGACTTCAAAAATCACTCATATTTCTCAGTGAGAAAGAAATTTCAAACCACATTTTCCAGGTATTGTAATCCTCATTAATATGATTATCTAGACAATAAGAATGCCACAGATGGGCAGATTAGAGTATTAGGATCTTTGTTTTCTCTTTATAAAAAGCTATCTTATAGCTTTCCTAGTTTTGAGTTTTAACAATTTGCTTTTGATTCTCATGATTATGCACTTGTCCACTGTCCATAAGAAAACAGAGACTTGATCACAAAATGTGGAAAACGCTAGCAAGAGAAAAAATGAAAATTCCTTAAGAAGCATAATCGCAGACTTCTCTAGATTAGAAACCATTTTCTTCTAATCAGTGAAAACCTAGTGCTAAAAACTAGTCTTTCCTCTAGAGTGCATAAAGAAAGTAGAATTCATCAATGGCTACCATATAAATAGAATATAAAAACAATGATTGGTGAATCTTATTATTTAATACCATGATGTACCTCTGTTCCTATTTAACACTTTTTAAATAGCTGTTTGGAGTTTAGACCAGTGATTGGTATCCTACATATTCTTGAAAAGCCAGCTTAAATCTAACCCTTTCCAAGAGTAGTTCTTTGTTGTTCCTACAAACAGAAACAATCTCTCCCTCCTCTCATATAGAATATATTTATCTGTATCTTGCTACCTTGAATTGTATCCTATTACTTTTGGTCTCTTCCATATTTATACCAGAGTAAATAACCAAGGATCTGTCCAATGAATCAGTGAGATTCATAAGGCCAAGAATAAAATTCAAGTTTTACTTAAATCAGGAATGTACATACAGTCAATGAGATCATCAGTGCCTACAAATTTACAATCTAGCTGCTTTTGTTCAAACTTTATCCTTCCTGACTCACTGACCATGCTCTCCTTTAGATTACTCTGCCTTTAACCTTCTATCCTTTTAGTTCTCTTGCCTCCCTGCCCAGTCCTCAGCCGAGTACCTGACTTCTGCCCACCTAAAGGTGCTCTCTAGAGTGACTTTTTCATAATTTTATATATCCTTATTGGAATGGTCTCAGTCCTACAGCTTAAACTCCCGTCTATACTTCCAATATTATATCCTAAATCTACATCCTAGCACCAATTTCCATCTTGCTTTCCAAATTTTTACTCACTGGCGTCTAGATGTTCTACACAAGTTTAAGATTTTTTAAAAGGTTATTAGCATGCACCCACTTAAATTTCTTCCTTTTCTTATCTCTTTTAGCAGCAGCATAATTTATATGGTTAATCAAATTAATAGCTTCAGAATCTTCTCTCTGCTTTTTCAATTTCCTTTACCCCTCACCATCTACTCGGCCACCAGTCCTGTCAAATGCCTTTCTTTAGCTGTCTTAGACCTATCTTTTCATTTTAAAACCCACTGCCCCTTTCCACCTATTCCATTACAGTAGTCTCACAATTGGTCTCCCTATCTATAAATGCTTCTCTTTCCAGACTAAAAGCTTCAGGGCTATGGTATTTTCCTGAATTATTAATTTGACAGTGGCACGGCACTTATTTAAAATTTCTCCTGATTCTTCATAACCTACAGGATAAACACGAAATTCTTTGCACAACATTGTTCAGCCTGGTTCTACCCATTTTCCTAGTTTTACCCCATCTCAACTTACCTACAACTATCTCAAGAGACCTGATTTTCATTCTTCTGAGCTACTATTATGTCACTCCCACCTTCTACCAACCACTGAAGTAAATAAAGAGACTAAGGGAAAGGGGTTATTTAAGTCTTGAAAAGGGTTATTAATGTCTTGAAGAAAATTCCCAATAAAAGAAACTATTCCTTTTTATTAAGACACTAAATTTACCTTTTTTGGCTCAGCTTTCATAGCATTCTGGTATGATAAAAGAAAACAAGGCATATCAGGTCTATAACGACCCACTTTAAATATTCCTCGTTTAGCTTTCTCTCTCTGCTCTTTCAATTTTTGAAGTTGCTTTTCTTCTTTGTATTTTTGGAGCATTTGTTTTCGTTGATCACCAAGAACAGTTTTCAGTGACTCTAGGCAGGAAAAAAAAACAAAACAGCACAGTATATAAAACATTTCAGATGAAAAATTATGCAAATGTCTAAACAATTATTTTTGTGTCATTTCAATTGCTCCTAAAAAATGCTTTCAATAAGCCAGGCACAGTGACACATCTGTAGTCCAACCTACTGGGGAGGCTGAGGCAGAAGGATCATTGGGCCCAGGAGTTCAAGTTCAGCTTGGGTAACGTAGCAAGACTCCTCCACACAAAAGGAAATGCTTTTAATATTTCTTGTTAATTCTTTAGCACTCTAACCACAAGTTATTTCCACCCCTAGTCTTTTAAAACTTGTATTCATTTTGCCTTCATGTGTTCAAATATTAAACACTTGCTACGTACTAGGCATGTATTACTTCACTTTTAAATTAATTAATTGTATGATAGCCAGCATCCAAGCTGACCGCTACCGATCCTCACTTCCTGGTAGTCTTGCCTTGTGTCATCCCCTCACACTGAATAGGGCTGAGTCGTGTGATCAAGAGAGTATTACAGGAATAATGGAGTATGACTTCTAAAACTAGGTAGTGTTTGCCTTGCTCTCTCTTGAAGAGTCATTTGTTCTCAGGGAAGCCAAGTGCCATGCGGGGCCTTAAGAATACTCAAGTAGTCCTACTGAGATGTCCATATGACAAAGAACTACAGCCTCCTGCCAAAAGCCAGCACCAACTTGCTGTTCATGAGTCCATCAATCCTGGGGGCAGATCCTCCAGTTTCAGTTAAGGCTTCAGATATACCTCTGGATGACATCTTGGCTCAAATTCCTGACCCACAAAAATTGTATTAAGTAATCAATGTTTATTGTTTTAAGCTGCTAAGTTTTGGGATAAATAATACAATTATAGGTGCTATTTATTATAATAGATGTACTCCATTCCTTCTCATCTACTCAAGGACATTCTTCCAGCAACTTATCCTCTCACTCATCTATTTTTTCCTCTACTGAACTGTTGCCGTCACAAAGTTACAAACATGTAGTAATTTCTCTAGTCCCATTTAAGGCAAAATTCTTCAAGAGAGTTATCTGTATTTCTACTTCCAACACTTTTTTTTTTTGAGACGGAGTCTCGCTCTGTCACCCAGGCTGAAGTGCACTGCGTGATCTTGGCTCACTGCAACCTCTGCTTCCTGGGTTCAAGCAATTCTCCTGCCTCAGCCTCCCTAGGAGCTAGGATTACAGGCACGTGCCACCATACTAGGTTAATTTTTATATTTTTAGTAGAGATGGGGTTTCACCATGTTGCCCAGGCTGGTCTTGAACTCCTGACCTCAGATAATCCACCCACCTCAGCCTCCCAAAGTACTAGGATTACAGGCATGAGACACTGCACCTGGGCTACTTCCAACACTCTTTACAACCCCTCTCTTATTTTCAAAATTATGAAAAATTTCTAATATACAATCAGAATTATAATGAACCTCATATACCTATTACCCAGATTCAATGACTATGAAAATTTTCCTGGAGCTGTTTAAAACAAATTATACTTAGAAGATTTCATCTCTAAATACTTGAGTATATACTTCCATAAAACAAAGACATTTCCTTTCATAGCCTTAACACATCATCATCACACTAAACAAAATCAGCAGTAATTCCTTGTTATCTATTATAGGATCCAGATTTAAACTTCTCTATTTGCTTCAAAGAGGCCTCTTAAGCCATCTATTTATTTAAATCAAGAACCAAGTAAGATCTACTTATTTTATTTGGATCTCTTTTTCTTTTTTTTGGAGACCGAGTCTCACTCTGTTGACAGGCTGGAGTGCAGAGGCACAATCTTGGCTCACTGCAATCTCCACCTCTGGGTTCAAGCGATTCTCCTCCCTCAGTCTCTGGAGTAGCTGGGTTTACAGGCACACACCACCATACCCAGCTAATTTTTGTATTTTTAGTAAAGATGGGGTTTCACCATGTTGGCCATGATCTCCTGACCTCATGATCCACCCGCCTCCCAAAATGCTGGGATTACAGGCGTGAGCCACCATGCCTTTTAAGTCTCTTCATACAAAACAGATCCTCCTCTCTACTATTCATGCCTTGTCTTACTGACAAAAGGTAGTCAGTTTTCCTACTGAATGTCCTGCAAGCTATATTTGTTTACTCATTCCTCTAGGCCCCATGTTTTCTATAAACTAGAAATTATATCTAAGGGTTTGATTATACTTGCCCATTCCAATCTGAGTTTCACTCCCTGAATCTCACTCCACCAAACTATTCATCAAGATCACCAATGACTTCCACAGTGGTGAAGTCCAAATTCTCACCTCTCATATACTGGATCTAACAAGCAATACTAATATAGTTAATCAGTCTCTCCTCCTTGATATGCACTTTTCCACTTGGTTTCTAGGATAGCACATTCTTCTGGTTATCCTCTTGCATTACTTTGCACTGTTTCCTGGTTCTTTACTAGTTTTCCCTTGACTTTTCACATTTTAATATCAACTAAATTATTGCAATAGTCTACTTACTGCTCTTCCTGATGCCATACCTACTAACCCACAATCTATTCTCAACACAGCAGCCAAAGTGTTCTTTTTTTTTAAGGGACAGGATCTCTTTGTGTTGCCCAGGTCCGAGTACAGTGGCTACTCACAGGCACCATAATAGCACACTAAAGCTTCAAACTCCTGAGCTCAGGATCTTCCTGTATCAGTCTCTGGAGTAGCTGGGGCTACAGGCCTGGCTCCAAAGCGATCCTTTTAAAACATAAATCAGACTAAATAAACACTCATTAATGGCCTCTCATTTCAGAGTGAAAGCCAATGTCCTTACAATGATGGTCCTTAGGATTCTATGCAATCTGTTTCCCTTGTTCATTCTTTTCTAGCCAGTTACCTACTTGATTTCTCTAAAACAACAGGCACACTCCCATCTCTAAGCCTCTGCAAATGAGAAATAAAGGATATTTTCAGAGCATATTGACACAGACTTTTATTTGATTTTGGTTAAGAAATGGAACATTTGAGAGGACAAGAGTAGAGGCCAGGCGATGACTTAGGAGGTAATACTACCACCGATTCTCAGAAAAAAATTTTGGTTCTTTCTGACACTCCCCATTTATCCTAGCATTATTTCAATGCCATCTAGCTCCTAATGCCTGCTATATGAACACAACAAATAGGAGTATGGTGACTCCTGACTAAAGTCATTTCTCAGTCTCCTTTCTCTTCTGTGTAGCATCCTTTGCCTTCTAAGATGCTCTATTTTCATCTTTTTCTGAGATTACTCCTTTCTTCTTTAGTTGGTTCTTTTCATCCTAATGGTCCCAGTCCTTCTGGGGAAACTGCAAAGATGAATTCTTTACTGTTTTCTTAGTAATGTTTCCATTGACAAAGTACTCTCATTTCATATATTCTTTATTCTATTTATACATTTCTTATCAATTTATCTAGTCAACACTAATCTTACCCAAGCTCCATAAGAACTTTAGGATTTCTATAAGGCAATATGGATAACAAAGTGTTATAATATTCCATAGGTAAATAAATGGCTTTGCCTAAGAGGCAGTAGTTGTAGAAAACAGGTTATTAAGGAACCAGGTGCCATGGCTCATGCCTGTAATCCCTACACTTTGGGAGACTGAGGCAAAAGAATTCCTTGAGCCTCGGAATTTGAGGTTATAGTGAGTGCACCACTGCACTACCGCCTGAGTGACACAGTAAGACTCTGCCTCTTGTATTTAAAAAAAAAAAAGGTTATTTAGAACAGTATTTCAAAACTCTTCTGGCCACGGTGTTTTACTCACACAGGCATTAAACCAACTATTATTCACTCTTAAAATTACAACAGATCTTTACTTACTTGGCTTGACATTGGCCTTTTCTGGAACAAGCTCTTGAGATGTCTCATTTAATTCAACAAGAATTCTCCCTTCCAAGGTTGGAATATTTACATCTTTCAAACCAAAGTGTCTATTTCGTTCATATTCCTTATGTCTGCTTTCTTTCTGAGACAGTGATTTTCTGTGAGCAATTTTAGTTCTAATCATTTCAGTACTTAAATCTTTCCTATGTCGACTGGCAAAATGTGAAGACATCCTGTCAAGGAAAAGCACAAAACCCAACTTACATGAATTTTCACTATTTAAAAAATTAAGATTACAGTTCATCTCCTGTCCCATTTCAGAGCCTTCTGAAATAAAATATGAAAATGCACAATGAAATAAGTATTTAACACTGAAAAGCGGGAAGCAGATTATCAGAGCATAGGAAGCTACAACCTATTTGGGAGTTTTAAATAGGAACTTTCTTGACCAATGAAGAGAAAGCCAAGAAGCTACAGTACAGAATAAAAGAGGCTCTGGGCTTACCATAGACAACACCGCAAAAACAAAAGCATGAACTCAAAGTGAAAATAGGGTAAGTAAGTGAAGAACTGTGTATAGAATGGTTTCCTTACCAATGATGATGAATGCAGGTAGTCTAACATTTCTTCAAAAGCCAAAAAAAACAAAAACCCCACACCAGGTGCCTCCTAGTCACGTAGGGACAATCAACAGGCAACTGGATACAGATAGCTGGATAGAGTTGGATAGAGAGGCACAGGGAAAGGTATGTGGAAAGGAACAAGAAGCTCCCATGCTCTCTCAGGTAGCACTGCTGGTTAGGAACCTGCATGTGTTCACCTATCTAGAAGCTCTCCAAACCCAGGTTTTGTTTTTTGTTCTTTTTTAATGGCAGCTTCATTACATACACATGAGTGATTAAATCATTGGCCACTGGCGACCAAATCAACCTTCAGCTCCTCTCCCCTCCGCAGAGGTTGTGAGGTGGGGCTGAAAGTCCCAACTCTCTAATCCTGCCTTGGTCTGTCTAGTGACCAGCCCCAATCCTGAAGCTATTTAGAGGCCTCCAGCCATCCGTCAATCATTAGCATACAAAAAGATATCCAAGGATTTTAGGAGTTTTCCAGAAAACAAAACAAGACCAAATATATAGTTCACAATAACCGTATCACTTTGCTCCATTATTTTCATCCATACAAGAACAAGAAATCATGTAGTGTAGGCTCGCCCGGTGGCTTAGGCCTGTAATCCTACCACTATGGGAGGCAGAGGCAGCAGGACTACTTGAGCCCAGAAGTTCGAGACCAGCCTGGGCAACATAGCATGACCCCGTCTCTATAAATTTAAAAAAAGAAAAGCCATACATACACACACGCACATGCACACGATCATATAGTTTACTTGGCACAACCTTTTTCTAGCAAAGATCTATATTCAAGCAAAACAAAAGAGGGCAATAAAGATGATGTCAGTGGATCCAACTGGGGAGAACAAAGAAAAGTGGAGTCTGAGGGGGTCACCAGTGTAGCTGGTACAGAGAACCACCAAGCCAAACTGGAGAAAGGGTACTGATTCTCAGAAGTCTTGGCAGTTTAAAAAAAAAAGGGGGGAAGGGGGGAGGCTCTGTGATAAGACACACTGTGGTATATTCTTCAACAAGAATTAAATCTACTAGAAAACTCCAGATAATGGGCCGGGCGCGGTGGCTCAAGCCTGTAATCCCAGCACTTTGGGAGGCCGAGGCGGGTGGATCACGAGGTCAAGAGATCGAGACCATCCTGGTCAACATGGTGAAACCCCGTCTCTA
>NW_016107875.1:978488-988193 GCF_001604975.1 Cebus imitator | reverse complement strand
AAAAAAAAAAAAAAAAAAAAAGAGACAATCTGTCCGACCTGCATGTTAATAACATTCAGATCTAAGACCCAAGGGAAATGACAACTGACTGTGCGTTTTATCAAGAACTCTCTTCCACTATTTGTTATCTCCAGCAGTATTAATTTGCTAAATGTTGAAGAACAACTAAGACTTATGTATTAGTTATTTTAAATACGGGATAGCACTATCCACAGCAAGAGAGAGAGAAAGAGCGAGAACATTAAAGGTATAATTATCAGAATAACCCTGAAAGGCAGTTACTATTATCGCTCTTGAACAGATGAGGTAAATTAACTGCTCACATTAGCATAGCTAAAAGCTGGTGGAGCTGGGATCCCAAGCCAGACAGCCTGGCTCTTGACACACACCTAAATTTTGTTTGGCTGAGTGGCGTTTCCTTCAGCTTGCAAGTCTAGAATGCGTTAATTTTGTAGGACTAGAGGTTCTCAGCCGGGCATTTTTAGTTGTCATGGGATCTGGGAAGAGCTACGGGAATTTTTTGTCGGAGCTAGGGATGCTAAACGTCCCTCGACGTGAAGAATAATTTCACCCCAAATGCCAAGTACGCCCCGGTGGTGAAACGCTGACTAGTAGACAGGACAGGGCAAACAGACTGACTCTTCTGGAGACTCGCGTTATCAGCTCCCGGAAGGGCAAGGTAACATGGTCCTAGAGAACCCTGCCTCTGACTGGCTCCCGCTCGCAGCCCCCGGTCCTCAGACCCTTCTACACCCACCTACCTGAGGCACCTTCTAGCGTGAAACCTCAAACAAACAAAAAGTAGGGAACACTCGATCTGGACGACCACCGCCAACTCCGAAGCAGGAATCCTCACAACTCGAGCCTCCACAAAATTCAAACTTGCTGCACCAAGCCTCTGATTGGAGGGACTTTAACTAACACTTCCGGGGAAGATCCCGCCCCTTCCACTCGACGAGGCTTGCGATTGGTTTGCTTCGTGCGACATTTGAATTGATTGAAAGGTGAAGGGACGGTTCAAAAGATGGGTGCGGAAAGGAAAACAGGCGGGACGACGACGCGGGATGAGAAGAGGTGGAGCGGTGGGGTCGCTCCTGTCAGGTGAAGTGCTGGAGTGGGCGGCGGAGCTCGAGAGGTGTTGCTGGGTCCCTGGAAAAACTGGGCTGCGGGAATCTCCCCCAAAGCTCGCAGTGCTTTTTCTTTCTTTCTTTCTTTTTTTGAGACAAGGTCTCACTTTGTCGCCCAGGCTGGAATGCAGTGGGCCACTGCTCACTGCAGCCTGGACCTCCCGGGTTCAAACCTTCCTCCCACCTCAGGCTCCCGGGTAGCTGGGACTATAGGCGCGCACCACCACGCCGGCCTAACTTTTAAAAACTTTTGTAGAGACAGGGCCCCACTACGTTGCCCACGCTGCATTCAGGGCTTTTTAATATTCTTGTTTAGTCGCAGAATCCAGCAGACCTTCCTGGAATGTTTTCTTTAGTAGACATTTTAAACAAAAGGCTTACCCCGGTTATCTCCTTACATCATTTAGTGTTACTTTTCAACGTCACAAGCCCCTCCTCCCCGTTTTTTTCTTTTCTAGTCCATTTTTTGTTGAGGTGAAGTTTTTGTACAGTGAAAATAATAGTATTTCCCCCCCAGTGGACAATTTGTTGAGTTTTGGTAAATGTAAACAGCTGTGTAACTACCACCCAATCAGGACGTAGAGCATTTCCATCACTCAGCAGAGTGGCCTGTGTCTTTCCAATCCTCCCACCGCATCAGCAACCACTCCTCTGATCTCTAATGCCCTAAAAATGAAAGTGATAGGTACTCTTTTGGGTCTGTATGAACCAGAAGTTAGTAGTTTTTGTTATTGAGAGGCATTCCATTGAAGACTTTATGCATTCACCAGTGGACAGCTTTGTATTGCTTTCAGTTTTTGGCTATTATGAGCAAAGTTGCTGTAAACATTCTTATACAAGTCCTTGTAGGCATATTTTATTTCTCTTGAGGAAATACAGGAGTGGAATTTCTGGGTCATTCTGGGTATGTTTAACTTAAAAAAAATTTTTTTTTTAAAGCAGGGTCTCTCTGTCCCCTAGGCTAGAGTGCAATGGTACAATCATAGCTCACTGCAGCCTTGGCCTCTTGAATAGCTGGGACTATAGGCGAGTGCCATCACCCTTGGCTATGGGTGTGTCTAACTTTATAAGGAATCACCAAGCAGTTTTCCAAAGTGGTTGTACCATTTTACTATTCCCACTAGCCATGTGTAAGAGTTCCACTTGTTTGACATGCTTTCCAGCATGTTCGGTTGTCAGTCTTTAATGGTCACCTTTCTGGCTGGGCACAGTGGCTCATGCCTGTAATCCCAGCACTTTGGGAGGCCAAGGTGGGCAGATCATGAGGTCAGGAGTTTGACACCATCCTGGCCAATATAGTGAAACCCTGTCTCTACTAAAAATACAAAAATTAGTCAGGCTTGGTGGCACACGCCTGTAGTCCCAGCTACTCAGAAGGATGAGGCAGGAGAATCACTTGAACCTGGGAGGCGGAGGTTGCAGTGAGCTGAGATCCCGCCACGGCACTCCAGCCTAGATGACAGCATAAGACTTCGTCTCAAAAAATTAACAGCAACAACAAAAAAATCGCATCATGGAAAACTGAGTATCCATACCCTCAAGCATTTATCCTTTGTGTTACAAACAATCCAATTCTGCGTATACTTTTAGTTATTTTAAAATGTGCAATTTATTATTGACTATAGTCCCCCTGTTACATTATCAAATACTAGTCTTAGTCATTCTTTCTAATTTTTTCTTACCCATTAGCCATTCCCATTGTTATGGTTTGGCTGTGTCCACACCCAAATCTCATGTTGAATTATAGCTCCCATACTCCCCACATGTTGTGGGAGGGACCTGATGGGAGTTAATTGAATCAGAGGGGCAGTAACCCTCATGCTGCTGTTCTCCTGAGAGTGAGTTTTCAAGATATCTAATGGTTTTATAAGGGGCTTTTCCCCATTTTGCTTGGCACTTTTCCTTGCTGCTGCCATGTGAAGAAGGATATGTTTGTTCCCCACCCCCCCGCCATGATTGCAAGTTTCATGAGGTCACCAGCCTTGCTGAACTGTGAGTGAATTAAGCCTCTTTTCTTTATAAATTACCCAGTCTCGGCCAGGCGCGGTGGCTCACCCTTGTAATCCCAGCACTTTGAGAGGCCAAGGTGGGTGGATCGTGAGGTCAGGAGTTCAAGACCAGACTGGCCAATGGTAAAATCTCGTCTCTACCAAAAAATACAAATATTAGCTGGGCATGGTGGCTCATGCCTGTAATCCCAGCTACTTAGGAGGCTGAGGTAGGAGAATTGCTTGAACCAGACCTGGGAGGCGGAGGTTACAGTGAGCCAAGATCGCGCCACTGCACTCCAGCCTGGGCTGCAGAGTGAGACTCCATCTCAAAAAAATAAGAATAAAATAAAAAATAAATAAATAAATTACCCAGTCTCAAGTATGTCTTTATTAGCAGTGTGAGAACAGACTAATACACCCCATGCCCTTCACGTTCCCCACCCCTCACTACCGTTCCTATCCTCTGATAACCATCCTTATATTCTCTATCTCCATGGGTTCAATTGTTTTAATTTTTAGATCCCAAAAATAAGTGAGAACGTGATGTTTGTCTTTCTGTGCCTGGCTTATTTCACTTAATGACTTCCAGTAGTAGAGACAGGGTTTTGCCGTGTTGGCCAGGCTGGTCTCAAACTCCTGACCTCAGGTGACCCGCGTTGGCCTCCCAAAGTGTGGGATTACAGGGGTAAGCCACCACACCTGGCCTTGTGTGTCTTCTTTTGAGAAATGTCTATTCAAATCTTTTGCCCATTTTTAATTGGATTATAGATTTTTTTACCCTATAGAGTTATTTGAACTCCTTATATAGCCTGGTTATTAATCCGTTGTCAGATAGGTAGTCTTTTTGTTTTTTTTTTGACAGAGTCTCACTCTGTTACCAGGCTGAAGTGCAGTGGTGAGATCTCAGCTCACTGCAACCTCCACTTCCTGGGTTCAAGCGTTTCTTGCCTCAGCCTCCTGAGTAGCTGGGACTACAGGCACCACCATGCCCAGCTAATTTTTTTTTTTTTTTTTTTTTTTTGAGATGGAGTTTTGCTCTTGTTACCCAGGCTGGAGTGCAATGGCGTGATCTTGGCTCACCACAACCTGCGCCTCCTGGGTTCAGGCAATTCTCCTACCTCACCTTCCTGAGTAGCTGGGATTACAGGCACGCGCCACCAAATTTTTTAGTATTGTTAGTAGAGATGGAGTTTCACCATGGCCAGGATGGTCTCAATCTCTTGACCTCATGATCTGCCTCTTCGGCCTCCCAAAGTGCTGGGATTACAGGTGTGAGCCACTGCCCCCAGCCCAGACGGGTAGTTTTAAACTACTTTTACCTATTCTATGGGTTGTCTCTTTACTTTGTAGATTGTATCCTTTGCTGTGCAGAAGCTTTTTAACTTCATGTGATCGTATTTGTCCATTTTTGCTTTGGTAGCCTGTGCTTGTGGAGTATTACTGAAGAAATTTTTGCCCAGGCCAATGTCCTGCAATGTTTCCTCAATGTTTTATTGTAATAGTTTCATAGTTTGAGGTCTTAGATTTAAGTCTTTAATCCACTTTAATTTGATTTTTGTATAAGGCGAGAGATAGTGGCCAGGGTAAGTTTCATTCTTCTGCATATGGATATCCAGTTTTCCTAGCACCATTTATTGAAGAGACTGTCTTCTCCAATGTATGTTCTTGGCAACTTTGTTAAAAATGAGTTCACTGTAGGTATGTAGATTTGCTTCTGGGTTCTCTGTGCTGTTTCGTTGGTCTATGTGTCTGTTTTTATGCCAGTACCAGGCTGTTTTGGTTGCTGTAATTCTGTAGTATAACCTGAAGTTGGGTAATAGGATTCCTCCATTTTTGTGCTTTTTGCTCAGGATATCTTTGGCTCTTCTGGGTCTTTTGTGATTCCATAGAAATTTTAGGACCTTTTTTTCTATTCCTGTGAAGAATGCCATGGGTATTTTGATAGGAATTGCATTCAATCTGAAGATTGCTTTGGGTAGTATGAACATTTTAACAATATTGATTCTTCTAATCCGTTAACATAGAATACCTTTCTGTTTTTTTTGGTGTCCTCAATTGGTTTCATCAGTGTTTTATAGTTTTTATTATACAGATCTTTCACTTCTTTGGATGTTAATTCCTAGGTAATTCATTTTATTTTGTGGCTATTGAAAATGGGATTACTTTTTTTGTTTCTTATTCAGACTGTTCATTGTTGGCATATTTAAATGCTCCTGATTTTGTATGCTGCAACGTTACTGAATTTATCAGTTTTAGTAGTTTTTTGGTGGAGTCTTTAGGTTTTTCCAAATAGAAGATGATATCATTTGCAAACAAGGATAATGTGACTTCTTCCTTTCTAATTTGGATGCCCTTTATTTATTTCTCTTGTCTGATTGCGCTAGCTAGGAGTTCCAGTACTTTGTCAAATAACAGTGGTGAAAGTGGGCGTCCTTGTCATGCTCCAGATCTTAGAGGAAAGGCTTTCAGATTCTCCCATTCAATCTGATAATAGCTGTGGGTTTGTCATATATGGCTATTATTATGTTGAGGTATATTCTTTCTATACACAGTTTTTTGAAGATGTTAATCATGAAGGGATGTTGAATTTTATTAAATGCTTTTTCAGCATCAAATGGAAATGATCATATGGTTTTTGTCCTTCATTCTATTAACAGGATATATCACATTGATTAATTTGCATATGTTGAACCATCCTTGTATCTCTGGGATAAATCCCACTTGGTGATGATTAATGATGTTTTTAATGCATTGTTGAATTTGATTTACTAGTTTTTTGTTGAGGAATTTCACTTCAATATTCATCAGAGATATTATCCTGTAGTTTTCTTTTTTTTTAATGTGTCTTTGTCTTGTTTTGGTATCAGGGTAATACTGGCCTTATAAATTGAGTTTGGAAGTATTCCCCACTCCTTTATTTTTTGAATTAGTTCAAGTAGGATTGGTGTTAGTTCTTCTTTAAATATTTGGTTAGGTCTGGCATGGTGGCTCACGCCTGTAATCCCAGCACTTTGGGAGGCTGAGGCAGGCGGATCACCTGAGGTCAGGAGTTAAAGACCAGCCTGACCAACATGGTGAAACCTGGTCTCTACTAAAAAATACAAAAATTAGCCAGGCGTGATGGGGCATGCCTGTAATCCCAGCTACTCAGGGGGCTGAGGCAGGAGAATCGCTTGAACCCAGGGGAGTGGAGGTTGCAGTGAGGTAAACTGCTAAGATTTTTTACTTCAATCCCTGGCTCCCAGACAGCCCAGCTCTGGGAACACCTGGGGCCTGCGGGAACTCAGTGCCATGATAAGTGCTGGCTTCAGGTCTGATCCAGCACAATCCCAGTGATGGTGGCCACAGTGAGTCACAGCTCTCAGTTCCAGATGGCTCAGCACAGAGAAAGACTCCATTTCTTTTGGAGCAAGTATGTGAAAAGAACAAGAGTCTCCACCTGTAATTCAGAGAATTCTTCCTGATCTGTTCCAAGACCATCAAAGTGGTACTTCTACAAGTCCAAAAAAGCCACAGCGTTATTAGGCTTGGGGCACAAGTCCCTTCAAATACCTTGAAAGCCTTCCCAAGAAGCATAGCAAAAAACAAGCCGAGACTGTGAAGCCTGCAATAAGTACTTAATTTTTCAATGCCCAGACACCAATGAATATCACAAGCATTAACACCATCCAGGAAACATGATCCCACCAAATGAAATAAAGAAGGTACCAGGGACCAACCCTGGAGAAACATAGATATATGAACTTTTAGGCAGAGAATTCAAAGTAGCCGTTATGAGGGAACTCAAACAAATCTAACATAACACAGAGAAGGAACTTAGAATTCTATCAGATAAATTTAACAAAGAGACTGAGCCGGGTGCGGTGGCTCAAGCCTGTAATCCCAGCACTTTGGGAGGCCGAGGTGGGTGGATCACGAGGTCAACAGATCGAGACCATCCTGGTCAACATGGTGAAACCCCGTCTCTACTAAAACTACAAAAAATTAGCTGGGCATGGTGGCACGTGCCTGTGATCCCAGCTACTCAGAAGGCTGAGGCAGGAGAATTGCCTGAACCCAGGAGGCGGAGGTTGCGGTGAGCGAAGATCGTGCCATTGCACTCCAGCCTGGGTAACAAAGCGAAACTCCGTCTCAAAAAAAAAAAAAAAAAAAAAAAAAAAAAAAAAAAAAAAAAAAAAAAAAAACACCAAAAAAAAAAAAAAAAAAAAAAAAAAAACAAAGAGACTGAAATAATTGTGAAAAAGCAGAAATTCTAAGGTCAAAAAATACAACTGACATGCTGAAGAATGCATCAGAGTCTCTTAATGGCAGAATGGTTTTGTTTTGTTTTTTCTTTTTGAGACAGGGTCCCATTTTTTTTGTCAAAACTAGGGTACTGTAGTGTGATCATAGCTCATTGTAACCTCAAACTCCTGGGCTCCATTGATGGTCCTACTTCAGCCTCCCAAGTAGTGGGACTACAGATGTGCACCACCATACCCAGCTAATATTTATTTATTTATTTATTTATTTATTTATTTAGGTAGAGATGGGGTCTTGCCTTGCTATGCTGCCAGTGCTGGACTTGAACTCCTGGCCCCAAGTGTTTCTCCCATCTTGGCCTCCCAAAGTGCTGAAATTACAGGTATGAGCCACCATTCTCAGCCTCTTTTATTTTTTTAATGGAGCCTCTCCCTGTTGCAGTGGGGTAATCTCAGCTTACTACAACTTCTGCCTCCCAGGTTCAAGTGATTCTCCTGCCTCAGCCTCCCAGGTAGCTGGGATTACAGGTACACACCACCAAACCTGGCTACTTTTTGTATTTTTTTGTAGAGATGAGGTTTTGCCATATTGGCAAGGCTGGTCTCGAACTCCTGACTTCAAGTGATCTGCCCACCTTGGCTTCCCAAAGTGCTGAGATTATAGTCATCAGCCACTGTGTCTGGCCCATTTTTGTCCTCTTAATAGCAGAACTGATCAAGCAGAAGAAATAATTAGTGAGCCTGAAGACAGGCTATTTGAAAATACACAGTCAGATGAGACAAAAGAAAAAATAATTTAAAAAGGATGAAGCACACCTACAATATCTAGAAAATAGCCACCGAAGGTCAAATCTAAGAGTTATTGGCTGTGAAGTGGTAGAGAAAAAGAAAGGGGTAGAAAGTTTGTCTTAAAGGGATACCCAAACCTACAGAAAGACAACATTCAAGTACAAGAAAGGTTATAGAACACCAAAGAGACATAACCCAAAAAAGACTACCTCAAGGCATTTAATAATCAAACTCCCAAAGGTCAAGGATAAAGAAAGGATCCTAAAAGCAGCAAGAAGAAAGAAACAAATAGCATGTAATGGAGCTCCAATATATCTGACGGCAGACTTTTCTGTGGAAACATTACAGCATGACATGTTTAAAGTGCTGAAGGAAAAAAATAACTTTACACTAGAATACTATATCAAGCAAAAATTTCCTTCAGTCATGAAGGAGAAATAAAGACCTTCCCAGCAAACAACAGCTGAGAGATTTCATCAATAATAGACCTGTCCTACAAGAAATGCTAAAGAGAATTCTTCAGTCTGAAAGAAAAGCATGTTAATGAGCAAGAAGAAATCATCTGAAGGTAGAAAACTCACTGGTAATAGTAAGCACACAGAAAAACACAGAATAGTAGATAGAACACTGTAATTGTGGTATGTAAACTACTCTTAAATTAGAAAGAGTGAATGATAGACCAATTAAAAATAATAGCTACAACAACTTTTCAAGATATAGACAGTACAATAAGACATAAAGAGAAAAACACATAGGCTTTGGAGTCAAAGGAATGTGGTTTAAAATAACTTTGCACTGGGCAAGTGATATGGTTTGGCTGTGTCCCCACCCAAATCTCATCTTGAATTGAAGCTCCCATAATGCCTACGTGTTGTGGGAGGGACTCAATTATCTCCCACTGGGAGACACTCCCATTTGTGGCAGTGAATAAGTCTCATGAGATCTGATGATTTTATAAGGGATTTCCCTTTTCACTTGGCACTCTCATTTCTCTCTTGTCTACCACCATATAAGCACTGTTCTATTCTACTGTGGCTAAGCTGTCATTCAAACCATAATATGAAGTCATTTCAACTCTTCCCTTCCTTTACCATAGGCAGAGGAGTCTCTCCTATAGCCACCACCACCACCACGGGTCCATAGGGGTTTCTGCCAGGCCATGGCAAAAATTTACAGAACTTCAGAAAAAAATGATAAATTCACCATTATGAGATAGTCCACACATTTCTTTCATTATTGTTAGGCTAAACAGACAAAAAGCAAGAATATGGCTGGGCATGGTGGCTCATGCCTGTAAGTCCAGTACTTGGGAGGCTGAGGCAGGTGGATCACAAGGTCAGGAGATCAAGACCATCCTAGTCAACATGGTGAAACCCCGAATCTACTAAAAAAATACAAAAATTAGCAGGGTGTGGTGGTGTGTGTGCCTGTAATACCAGCTACTCAGAAGGCTGAGGCAGGAAAATGGCTTGAGCCCGAAAGGCGGAGATTGCAGTGAGCCGAAATCGAGCCACTGCATTCTAACCTGGCGACAGAGTGAGACTCTGTGTCAAAAAA
>NW_016107875.1:966890-977178 GCF_001604975.1 Cebus imitator | reverse complement strand
GGTGGCGCATGCCTGTAATCCCAGCTACTCAGGAGGCTGAGGCAGGAGAATTGCCCGAACCCAGGAGGCGGAGGTTGCGGTGAGCCGAGATCGTGCCATTGCACTCCAGCCTGGGTATCAAGAGCGAAACTCCGTCTCAAAAAAACAAACAAACAAACAAAAAAAAAAACTATGCAGAATCTGCTCCTACAGGTCTGTTTTTTCCTTTACTGTCTGTTTCTATTTTCTTTGAGTTTCTGTTATTTTTAGTAGAGACTGGGTTTCATCATGTTGGCCAGGCTGGTCTTGAACTCCTGACCTCAGGTGATCCACCTGCCTCAGCCTCCCAAAGTGCTGGGATTACAGGCATGAGCCACCATGCCCAGCCAGGCATCCTAACCTCAGGTTAAACACCAGTCCCTGGCCAGGTGCAGTGGCCCACAAGTCCTGCCTTCTTATCTAGAGCTGGCCTGTACAGTTCCAATGTTCTGACTGAAAATCCGCTTTCAAGGTAAGTAGGATGATCTCTTCATTCGGAGAAAGACATCTAAATACAAGGGCGGCGTTTTTCCTTTAGCTACAACAAGATAACCATGTTTCAGTAGAATTTAACAGTCTCAGTAGTCAATGGAGAAAAATGCATATATATATAGTCAGGTGGAGAGGTTCAGATATGTAGTATCACCTCTTTCATTATAGTAAAATTTTTTAAAATTTTGGCCAAGAGTTGAAGCTGAATTTCAGTATTGGCCATACCATTTATTAGGTATTTATCTAATTAAAATATTATGGTTATAAGGAATATAGTCTGTTTACAGTATTTTTCACAAAATTACTAACTAGGCTTTTCTGACATAGGAATATATGTTTCTTAACAGTGATTTAGTGTAATTGTTTCTTTTAACAAATTTATAAACCATGCTGATAGTTTCAACAGAAAAGACAGGAATCGAAGGAAATAAAAATGTTGACCCTCTGGAACAAAAAGAGTTACTGGATTTCTGTGGAACTGGATTTGTCTACGTTATCTTTAAGCTCTTCTTAGTTAAACTAAGTAATGAAACTGGCAAAGAAACACAGTTAATTTAGCTGAGATTTTTACCATTAAAAGGAAAAATTCTTTCCAATTAATGAAACATCTTTAAGTTAATAAGCATAGGTCTGAAAAATTATTGTCCTTTCTATAAATTTTGTGTGTTGTAATACATTCTAACCTAAAATAAGACCTAAAATCTTATTCTAGGCACGTGCCTTTAGTCCCAGCTACTCGGGAGGCTGAGGCAGGAGAATTGCTTGAACTCAGGAGGCGGAGGTTGTGGTGAGCCAAGATCACACCAGTGTACTCCAGCCTCGGTGACAGAGTGAGACTCCATATCAATTAAAATACATCTGTATCTATAACTATACCTATATCTATATCAGCAGTTATTATAATTGTAGAAACCCTGAAATAAAAAACTGTCAAGAAAGAAGTTGTGGAAAAGAGGTCAGAATGACACTTTAAAAACAAACAAAATTATGGCCGGGCACAGTGGCTTACACCTGTAATCCCAGCACTTTGGGAGGCCAAGGTGGGCAGATCATCTGAGGTCAGGAGTTATGTTAAAAGCATGTTGATCAGCCTGACCAACATGGAGAAACCCTGTCTGTACTAAAAATACAAAAAATTAGCCGTGTGTGGTGGCGCATGCCTATAATCCCAGCTACCTGGGAGACTGAGGCAGGAGAATCACTTGAATACGGGAGACGGAGGTTGCAGTGAGCCAAGATTGAGCCATTGCACTCCAGCCTGGACAATAAGAGTGAAGCTCTGTCTCAAAATAAATAAATAAATAATATATATATATATATATGTATATACACACACACACACACACACACACAATTCCATTATTATGTATTTTAGTGAAGATGAATATGCCTATATAAAAGAAAAAGCTATAAACTGGTGATATTCTATGTGGCGGGGAAATTATGCCAAAATCATATTTATCACATTTATTCAGTGTGTGTATGTTGAGTTATTTTTATATAGTTGGTGACACTGTAAATTAATACGATCCTTTTGAAAAGTAATTTGGCAGTATGTGCCAAGAGCTATAAAAACTTCAAAGTCTTTTTGGTCCCCAAATGCCATATCTGATGATTTATGGTTAAAGTCATGTGTAAGTGGATGGGGCAGTTCAAACTCATGTTATTTGAGGGTCGACTGTTATTTAAATTTAAAACTGGTATATGTTTTAAATTGGAACAACTGGAGTATGTAAATCTACATTTCCAACTGTAATTTCACTTTTTCAACTGCAAATCTTCTAAATACAAAGCAAGTATTTCCCATGAAAATCTAAAGCCCAAATTGATATATACTATACTAGATTTAATCATATTTTCTTTTTTCTTTCTTTAGAGACAAGGTCATGCTATGTTGCCCAGGCTGGTCTCAAACTCCTAGCCTTGATCCTCCTGCCTCAGCTTCCCAAAGTGCTGGGATTACAAGCATCAGCCACTGTGCCCAGCTGTATACTGGATATCTGAGACTTGGTACAAAAGAAAAGTAAGTAATTTAACATTTTTGTATTGATTTCATGTTGAATATTCCCACCCTGGAATATATCCCTGAAACTAGTTTTACTAGATCAAATGACATGATTATTTTTGTGATTCTGATAATGAAAGGTTTGAATAATTTCCTTTTCTGAAAGAATTCATGCTCGTTACTAATGCTGTGTCAGGCCAGGTACAATGGCTCATGCTTGTAATTACAGAACCTTGGGAGGCTGAGGCGAGAGTATCACTTGAGCCCAGGAGTTCAAGACCAGCCTGGGCAGCATAGTGAAACTCCATCTCTATGAAAATTAAAATTACTCAGGTGTGGTGGTGGGAGAATTACTTGAGCCCAGGAAATTGAGGCTGCTGTGATCCAGCCTGGATGACAGAGTGAGGCCCTGTTTCAAAAAAAGAGAGCAACAAACCAATATCAATATCTATCTATATAGATAGATATTGATATTGCTTTGTTACTCGCTATTTTTTGTTATTGTTTCCTTCTAGTTGTTATCCAAGTGTTTCTTCTTGGGTAAATTACTTATTCATCTGTATAAAGCTAAGGATTTATTCAAAATGTGAACATTTTTGCAGATGCTTATAATATGAAAAGGAATTTAATAGTAAATTTTAAAATTGTAGACTAAAGACAAAGCAGAACTTTAAAGAGTTAAAGTCAGTTTTATTCAGAAATCTTACTCAGGATTATAACCTGGAAGAGTTTCCTAGAGAATTTCTGTCATACTACCCCAATGTAGCATTTCGGTTCACAGTTTTTATACATGTAGTGAAGATACGGTATAAGAAAATCACAGTAAAACTTGAGTGCAAGAGTTCCTTTGGTTCCAGTTTGCAGGGGCATAATCTTGCAACACCTTGGCAGGCTTTATCTTATGTGTCAGAAAAGGCAAGGACCAAGGTCATTTATCTTTTTTTTTTTGACATGGAGTCTCGCCCTGTTGCCCAGGCTGGAGTGCATTGGCACGATCTCGGCACACTGCAACCTCCACCTCCCAGGTTCAAGTGATTCTCCTGCTTCAGCCTCCTGAGTAGCTGGGATTACAGGTGCCACCACCATGCCCAGCTAATTTTTTGCATCTTTAGTAATCTTTAGAGATGGGGTTTTACCATGTTAGCCAGGCTTGCCTTGATCTCCTGACCTCGTGATTTGCCTGCCTCAGCCTCCCAAAGTGCTGGGATTACGTGTGTGAGCCACCGCACCTGGTGGTTATTTAGCTTTTAAGGAGTACTACAGTTTCTCAGGCAAGAGACTGGGGAGCTATGTGCTCTATCCTGTTTATCATCTTTAAGGTATTCTTTGGAGAGCTGCATTTTAACAGAATCAGGGGACTGCAAAATTATACTGGCAAGCAAACATGACTTGTTATGTTTGCCACTCGGTTTCACAAAAGCCAAGATCTAGTGCCCATGGGCATATTTTAGCATTAAATCTCTATTAAGTGTATCTTATAAATATTTATGAGGTAGTATGTTGGAAAGGAGGTAGTGTTATTTATTTTTAATTAAACTAATTTTTGTTAGAAAAGTATTACATTTGCATAATACAAAGATAAGGATAAAAAAGTGAAAAATAAAATCTCCCTCCTCTGTTCAACCATCTCCTCACCAATCCCTAATTCAGTTCCCAGAAATCACCCGTTAAGTTTCTGTTTTCAGTTTAACCATACTTATCTACTTCAAGTTTTATCACATTTACACAAAATCTATTGATTTTCCACTATGAAAGATTAAGAATTTATTATGACCTACCTACCCTTCCACCTCTGGATTTTTTTTCTTATTTATATATTTTTTCTTCTTCTTGTTTCTTATTCTCATCCTCCTCCTCCTCCTCCTCCTCCTTCTTCTTCCTTTTTCTTTTTTTTTCTTTTTGAGACAAGGTCTTATTCCATCACCCAGGCTGAAGTTCAGTGGTGCAATCATGGCTCACTGCAGCTTCAAACTCCTGGGCTCAAGTGATCCTTCCACCTCAGCCTCCTAAGCAGATGGGACTACAGGTGCATACTACAACCACACCCAGCTAATTTTTAATTTTTTGTAGAGACAGGTTCTTACTATGTTGCCCAGGCTGGTCTTAAACTCCTGGCCCCAGCAATCCTACTGCCTCAGCCTTCCAAAGTGCTGGGATTACAAGTGTGAGCCACTGTGCATGACCATATATATATAATTTCCTAGTAGGTGCTTTATTCACTTTAAACGATGTATTTAAATGTTTAATTCTTCATTTATCACATTTAATATGGACTGAATAAACCACAATGAAAGATTACTATCCTGCTATCTACTTCTCTTCCATCTGCCTCTCAATTTTTCTTCTATTAATACATATCTGAATAATATTTATGATATTTATATTTCTCCTTTTCCCTTTCTCCATTGAAGCCAGTAACTGGCTCTGAATTCTATCATATCAGGGCAGTATGGAACAGGAAGGAAAGCAGAATTAGTCTGTACAGTTTTTCCTGGATTTTCTTTTCTGTAAACCTAAATTCATTGAGGAGTACAGGATTGAAGGGAGGCAGGGTGGTGACTGGGAGATGCAGGAGGTGGGGAGAGGCTTCTCCTCTAGAGATTCCATGAGGGTGGGTTGTGGTGAAAAGGTCTGCAGGATTCAAACATTGCTCCATGGTGGATCAAAGGAGGAGGCTCAGAAGGGTCAGACCTGTCTGCTATCTGGGGAAGGAAGGACCCTAGCACAGGGTTCCCAAGCTCAGCTAAGACTCTCATGCCTCAAATAGGGCCCCAAAAGTCCCAAAAGAGCAGAGATTTGCAGCATGGGAAACAATTATTCGTTGAGGCTCTGTTACCTGGGTATTGAGATCACTCATGTTGGGAGGGTCTCCCTTTTCTCTGATGCTTTACTAACTATGTGCCATTGATCAGACCCAGGGAGGGCAGCATAACCCCTAGGAATGTCTGTGATTACTTTTCCTATCAGGCAGGACCTAGGAGGGAGGTCTGGGGAGAAAGAGGGTATTTTCTAGATGGAGAAATTAAGTTGAAGCACAAAAACTAAGGTGGAGAAGCCCTGAGAATCATTGCCCTATCACCCCTCTGTGCCGGCCTTCCTAATATTACGGTGTCCTCCACTCTTCTTTTTCCTTATATTACTAATATAAAAAGACAAAAATGTATGGTCTGACCATGCCATGGATGGCATGGCGACCCTGGTGAACTGCCCGAACACCTCTGGAGGGCCTTCTAGAATTAGATAACCTGAAATGACTGTAAGAAGGTAGAAAGAGGAAGAAATGATTAGCCCCTGCTGTTCCTACTTAACTTTGAGACATTCTCCATTGTTTCTTATTCCGGCCCCAATTGACAAGACTTGGCCAACCTCTTAAGGTGACACCCTACAACACCCCCCACCAGCTTGGCCAACCTTGTGACTCCACACCCTACAACCCCCTCCCAGCTTGCAGAAAACCGCCAACTGTAACTTCTGTAACTTAGGACTGCGGCCCACTCAAAAACTATAAAACAACTCCTATCCCACTGCCCTCCACTGAGGCCCTATTCGGCCTCAGCCTGCCTGCACCCAGGTGAATAAACAGCCATGTTGCACACACACACACACTAAGGTGGTATTTCTTGCACACTTGAATTTGTTGAGATTTTACATGTGATTCTTTAATATAATTATTAAATATTCTGTGCTTTGGGTATTGTTACACCTGAAATTGCAAATCAATAAACAGCACTTATGAAAATATTACAAAAGTATTATTCACTGTAAACAAATATTGCGATTGGACTAAGCTAGAAGGAAACTTAATCTTATGCCCTTAAAACTTTGCCTCTGAAATCTTTTCTTCATTTGTTTCTGGTTCTGCCTAGCTGCCGCCAATCGCATAACCTGATGCCTTAGATTCCTTCTTTTGCACTGAAGAATTTCCTTGAGTCATGTTTTTTCACATAGGGAGCTTGAATAGTAAATTTTTTTACTTTCTAAATGTCTTTGTTTTGTCCTCATGCTTAATTAATAATAATGCTGAGTTCCAAAAATTTTTTCCTTAGACCTTTGAAGATATTACTTTTTTCCTATATTCTCACCTACTTTTTGTCCACTTGCTCTAACATTGATTAAAGGGTGTGAATTGAAGTCTACTTCTAGGGTATTTCTAGTTCTCCTTGTAACTCCTAACAATTTTTGCTTTGAGTGTTGATGCTATGTTATTTGGTGTATAGATGTTATAACTTCATTGTGATATCTAGTTTAATGCTTTTTTCTTTTCTTTTTTTTGAGATGGAGTTTCCCTCTATTGCCCAGGCTGGAGTGCAGCTCACTGCAACCTCCACCTCCTGGGTTCAAGCAATTCTTGTGCCTCAGCCTCCCAAGTAGCTGGGACTACTGGCCCACACCACCATTCCTGGCTAATTTTTTGTGTTTTTAGTAGAGACAGGGTTTCACCAAGTTGGCCAGGCTGGTCTCAAACTCCTGACCTCAGGTGATCCGCCCACCTTGACCTCCCAAAGCACTGGGATTACAGGTGTGAGCCATCGCACTCAGCCTCCAGTTTAATTCTTTTTTCTTTTTTCTTTTTTTTGGCCCAGATTCTGTGGTTATTGCAAATCTGGCATTCATTTTTCTCTCAGGCCCTAATTCTCTCTCCAGGAAGTATCTTTTGTGAACTATGCTGATGGTTGCTCCACAGCCCACTCCTGTCTTTGAGTTTTCTGATGCTAAACTTGGAGCTTATCTGAGGCTTTTTTGGAAAGAAACTGGCTTGTCTTTGGTGTTCTGAGATGCAATTTTCTCTCTTTTGATTTTTCTGGAAATTCAAACCTATCTGTGTTTTACTTTCCACATAGTCATCAACATTTCTGATACATTGATAATACTCTAATTGTTTTCCACTGTTATGTGTTTGTACTTTTATAAAGAAACTGTCTTGGTTACTTAATGTGATTTTTAACCCTTAAAAAAGTGGAGATGTGTACATTTGTTAACAATGTCATGAAAGCATTTTCTTTCTCTTGAGGAAAAGTGAATTTCTTATCAGAATATCTGGCTGACCCTATAATTTAAATTAAAATAAAATTTTGGAGAAACAGGGTGGGAGGCTGGGGAGAGATAGCAGGGGGAGAAATGCCTGATGTAGGTGATGGGGAAGAAGGCAGCAAATCACACTGCCATGTGTGTTCCTATGCAACAATTCTGCATGTTCTTCACATATACCCCAAAACCTAAAATGCAATAAAATAAATAAATGGGAAAAAAAATTTTTTGGAGAAACAGAAATCAATAACTATCTTGAAGTTTCTGTGGCAGGTATGGAATTAATCATGTGTGTACAGTCTACTGCAGCTTGACCTAGAACTTCTCCTGTGAGAGATTCTTAATAATAAGCTCTGCATCCATAGGAATAAAACTTCATTTAGTGGCCCATTCATTTATTTCTCCCCTCTCTGGGTCTTCAACATGCATTGCATGTACATACTAAATCATTTAATCATCTTTATACTTTTCCTTAATATTCATTAAGCAATTAATGCTTGGGTTCTCTTTTTTCCCTATCCTGAAAATGTAAAATACTGGAAAGACCTGTTTGAATAATGTATCCTTAATGGGCATTAAAAAATTTCAGTGTACAATTTAAGATATACTGTTATATAGCTATTATAGAATGCCATAATTCTAAAGGGAATTATAGTAATTTATAGTCAGAATACAGTTTATAATCAAAAATATACCAGTAAGTTCAGAGATTTGAATAAACTAGTTGCATGTAATTTTATTCTCATACTTTCTTTCTTTTTATTTTTTTTGAGATGGGTTTTTGCCATGTTGCCTAGGCTTGAAGTTCAAGCAATCCACCCGCCTTGGCCTCCCTAAGTGCTGGGGCTACAGGCATGAGCCAGCCCATCTGGCCTGTTCTCCTACTTTCTATACATTACCAGCCTCAAAACGTTTTACAGCTAGTGGCTAATAATACTTGAAATATCTGCCAACCTAAAATGCAAGTAAAGCTAACATAGGCTGCTATATAGTAGTGATATATTAATGGAGATACAAACCTAGTGCTGAAGCTTTGTCTAAATCAGAGTAATAAGATACTCCTGGATTTCTGAAGCTATTTACCCCCATTCTCTTCACAAAGCAAAAAGGAAAATAACGCTGAAAGAAGGTAGCCAGTGATACAAAAGACAACAATACTGTCTATTCTAAACAGATAAAATGTAGTGATTTCACATTTTAAAAAAGACACCCAAAACAGTTTTCTCCATTGCTTTTGACCAACTCCTTCTCAAGTGAAAGCCCCCTCCTCCCTCTTCTGCTCTTCAGGGTGATACCCAAATTCCAGCTCGTGGAAAGCCAGTGGTAATCTGGACTCCATCTTCCTCTTAAGCTTCATTTCCTAGTAGGCACTCTCCTGCTGCACGTTTTAACCACATTGAACTTCTTTCTCTCTGCTAATGGACAGGTCAAGTTTCCACTCCCCATACCTTTTTTATTATCTTCCTTCTTCTACTTGAAGAGTCATTCCTCACCCTTGTTGCCTTACACACACTTATTCTTTTTTTAAGACTAAATCCAAATAATATCTTTGTGGGGAAAGCCTTACACAAAGAATCAACACTGACCTTTCCTGTGTTTATGAAATATGTTGTGCCTTTATTACCATTAGATTGTACTGTATTTCAGAGATTAAAGTTGGCCTTCTGAACTTGAACACCATGACTTTTACAAAAATCCAATGTTTAAATAAAATTCATATTGATGCAGGATTTTTTACTCCTTAGCTCAGCTAGATATGAGTTATTGTCTCACAACCAAGAAAAATTAGGCATAGGAACATCAAAGAGTGAGTGGAATAGAATTTATTAAGTAAAAAGGAAAGCTCTCAGCAAAAAGAGGGGTCCTGAAAGCAGGGTGCTGGTTGTCTTCCTTTACAGTTGAGTACAAGGGCTTCTAGGTCCTCTGATGGAGCTGGGCTCCCTATTTGCATAGGGCACCAATTCCTGGTGGCTCTACCCCATCCTTCCAATGCACGTGCGGGTCCTTAGTCTGAACCACTCCACTTGGTATATTTCCTTACTGTGCATGTGTTAAGGGATGGAATTTTTCACTGTAGGCATGTTTAGGCAACTCACCTGTGCAAGATGACTTGAAGTGTTGGGGGGTTCTCCAGGGACCCTTCCCTATCTGCCTAGGAGAGTTCTCTGCCTCCTGCCTCTATCAGTATTCTCATGTCAATTCCAGCCTGAAATCATTTTTTTCTTCATATGCTAAATATACAAGTAGAAAGTTATATAATCAATTTAACTGTAAACATGTGATGTCATTATGTACATGATCTTAAATTATCCTTTTGGAAGAGAAGACATTTTCTTTTTTAGTAGAAATGTTAGGTCCTCTGTTTTCATTGTTAACCACATCAGAATCTGTATTACCACTTTTCACTTTGGAAATCTATCGCAGTACGACAGACTCACCATGTGGTGGCATCCAAATGCCCAGAAACCAACAGCATTTGGCCCAGTATTAGACATGTGTTCAAAAACGAAGGCAGTCAGCTTTCTAGTAGGTAGCAGCAGGAAATAAAGAGTCATAAGACAATCATCTTAAAAGGGTGCTAGAAATGTTCTACATTTTGATCTAGGTGGTGATTACATAGCTTGTAATCCCAGTTACTCAGGTGGTTGAGGCATGAAAGTTGCTTGAACACAGGAGGCAAAGGTTGCAGTGAGCTGAGATCATGCCAGCCTGAGTGACAGAAGGAAACTCTATCTCAAAAAAAAA
>NW_016107875.1:963958-966880 GCF_001604975.1 Cebus imitator | reverse complement strand
AAAAAAAAAAAAAAAAAAAAAAAAAAAAAGGCTACATCGTATAATTCCTACTCAGTCAGCAGTGAGTGAAAATTACTATTTACTCACATCCTTTCTGCCTCTGGTATTTTGTTTTGAGGTTGTATGTTTTTAATAGTATAATTTCTCAAACTTTGCTTTATGACTCCTAGCCTGTATGTGTTGTGGGGGGTGTGTGTGTGTGTGTGGGTGGTCATGTTTAGAGATTATTTTTGTCTTGTTTAGTTTTGGTAGTAAATGGCTATTCCAGTTTAAGTCACAAGTACAGTTTGTTTCACAATAATGAAATTAAAAGAGAATATTACAAATAGCCCAGAAATCTGGTAATCCTGCAACAGGATTTTATTTATATTGTACAATACTTTGCCTGCCAAGTATTAAGAGGGGCCAAAAGTTAAATTCAGAAAACCATGTTTGGGAAACTGCACTAAATACTGTATATAATAGGCAGACATATTTCATTGACAGTTTTTGCTCATTGTACAGAACTGGGTTATCTAATGCAGCATTAATTATTGTATCAGGTCCAGGGTACACAGTAAATCTGGTAGGTCCCAAACTATTGTTTCTTTCCCCCATCTTCCTCCTCCTCCTTTTGAAATAGCGTTGACTTTTTCTTCCTTATCAGGTCAGTCTTAAAGTCTCAGGAAAATCTTAGATGTAACATAGTTCAGGCTAAAAATGATTGCACAGCATAAGCTGGTCCAAGGCATTAAACTCTGTCATTCCATCCAGGTAAAACAAACTAAAACTCCAACCTCTAGGATACCCAGATGTGACATCTTTGGAGCTGTCCTGTATTTAAAAAAACAATAAGTTACAGAGTGAGGAAGGAATGTAGCAGGTGTGATAAATCAGGAATGGCTTCTTGGCATAAACTGATGATGTGCTTATTTTTGAAACAAAGAGGTGTTTTATCTTACACATTCAACCCTTTTTATAAGAGATATTTTGTAATAGTATGAGAACTAGCAATAGTTTTCCATACTATTCCTGACTGTGAGGGTAAGGATCACTTTACTTCATCATGTATATGTACCTAAATGAATAATTTTTACCTTGAGATGATTATTCCTCCAATTTATGTGTGAATTTTCTTTTTTTGGACTAAGTCCTGCATAGGGATAGTCATTTAGTTTTTCAGTTTTCACAATTTTTAGAAGATAGGACAATCTTTAAACTTTTTGGACCAGATTTGGTTTTTTGTTGTTGTTGTTGTCGTTTGTTTTTCTGAAACAGTCTCACTCCATCACCCAGGCTGGAGTGCAGTGGCGAGATCTCGGCTCACTGCAACCTCGGCCTTCTGGGTTCAAGGGATTCTCCTGCCTCTGCCTCCCAAGTAGCTGGGATTACAGGCACCCGCCACCACGCCTGGCTAATTTTTGTGTTTTAGTAGAGATGGGGTTTCACTATGTTGGTCAGGCTCATCTCAAATTCCTTACCTCAAATGATCCACCTGCTGCGGCCTGCCAAAGTGCTGGGATTACAGGTGTGAGCCACCCCACCTGGCCTTACACCTGGGTTTTTAAATAAGAAACATTTAAAGAAAACAAGTAAGTCTTCACTCAAGACACATGGAGAGACATCCCTAGTTAATGAAGCCTTCTCATACCCTTATGATAAAGTATTCACATCCTATTCTTTCCTAGGAAACTCCAAGGCACTCTTGGTTACAACTTGTGCTGCAACATCTCTCATTTGTGTATTATCTTTTGATTCTTCAATTATTGGCACTCACTGTTCCTGAAATAGGTGTGTGCCATTTAGCCTCTACCTGACTCCCTGATCCCTGATTTCTGCCTTCCCGTGACTTCAGCTCTCAGGTGAAATGGATAAACTCAGATGTGAAGTGGGAAATGACTACTGATTTTAATGATGGAGATGTTAGATTTTAGTGGTTGCTTGGGAAGCAAGCATTTGTGCTAGACAAGAAGGTTCTTCAAGGCCGTTACTATCTCAGCCTAGAAATAACATTCTACAGGACACTTAGTTTGTTTCAGGATTGGCTTCACAAGTCTTCTTTCTTATTATTTAAATCTCAACATTAATGGTCCATTGTTTTTTGTCTCTTTTATTATATACTGACACAGAACTAGTCAAAGCTTTGCAAATGTTTTCAGAGGATATGAAGCTACATGAAATTTTTCATTCAATTGCTGAGTTTGACTATTAGAATATCACCTATAAGTAGTGAGGCCTAAGACTTAAGCTCTAGACACAAAGAGTAATAATTAGTATATTAATATATCTTGTTTGTATTTCCTACAAGATATTAAGTGGTTAATTTATTAGCTTAAGAAAAATACTTCATTGTATTATAATTGTCAAGGAGTATATTTATTAGCTTAAGAAAAATAATTCATTGTATTATAATTGTCAAGGAGTGAAAATCTTTGCTAAAAGCCTTGGCAAAGTTATGCTCCATAAATTCTTTTATGTATGAAATGTAAACATACATCAGATCGCAATAGGAATAGGCCTTTTAGGAAGTCATAAGTGATCAAGAACAAAAATAATTTATTTACTTGTTTATTTAGAGATGGGGTCCTGCTCTGTTGCCCAGACTGGAGTGTAGTGGTACAATCATAGCTCACTGCGGCCTTGACCTCCTAGGTTCAAGCAATCCCCCAGCCTCACTGGGGGATTGCTAGTTTCCTAAGAAACTAGGACAGCCGGCACACACCACCATACCTGACTAAAAAAAAAACTGTAGATATGAGGTCTTACTATGTTGCCTAGGCTAGTCTCAAACTCCTGGGCTCTACTAATTGAGCCTTTCAAAGTGTTGGGATGCCAGGTGTGAGCCACTGCATCTGGCCAAAAGTCATTTAATTTTACAATAGATGTATTAACAAGATTCAAGCATGAGTTAATTATTCATCCCTGTTTCAGATGTTATCCTGG
>NW_016107875.1:961529-963903 GCF_001604975.1 Cebus imitator | reverse complement strand
AAAAAAAAAAAAAAAAACTTTTCTCAGCACATATTGACTTTATTTTGAAGGAAAAGGAGTATAATCAAAGCTTTTAGTCCTGCAAAGAGCAATTTCAGTCAATGAATTTAATAGTGTAAATTATTTTTACTATCGTCTCTGATGATGTATGGAAAAAGGTTAATAGAGCCTCTCTTTTCACATCTGGAACTTAAAAATCAATCCTGGTTAGTAGCATACTTTCTCCATGCTTAACGATATCTCATAGCAGCTAGGGGTTGGTATTAATCTCTTCCTAATTAGAGAAGCATATGCCACAAATTCTTATTCTGCATGAGAGCAAAGGTGTTTTATCCATTCCTCTGATTCTTCTCACCTTACTCTCTATGAAGCAATCTGTAATGACTTTACTGTTCATCCTACAAAGTATGGGTTGATAGGAGAATTCAATTTTGAGGTGGAGAGCCAGGATTTGAATCCAGCCTCTAACTAGCTGTGTGATCTTAGTCATGTAACTTAATCTCTGTGAGCCTTAGATTAGCCTGCATACAGTCATTCTAGTTACCTCTCAAGACAGTGGTGATGATTAAAGATGTAATACATGGGAAAAGCATCATGCAAATACCTTTTGAAAAAAACTTTTAATTATTGAAAATTTCAATTCTTAGATCGAGAGAAAATTATCTTGTACCCTCATGTACCTATCACCCAGCCTCAACAATCATCCATTCACAGCCAATCCTGTTACATCTATATTCCACCCAGTTTCCCTTCCTTCCTCAAAAGGAATATTAAACAAATTCCAGACATCATGTCATTTCCCCCTTTAAATATTTTAGTATGTGATTCTAAAAGGTAGAATCTTTTTTTGGCATAACTATAAAACCATTATCGCATTTAAAAAATTTAACGAATATCCAGTAAGTGTCTATTCCCCAATTGTTTTGTAAAAAATTTTTTGAAGGAAAATATGTATTGTTTTAATTATTTTTTGTGCAGAAAACTCAACAGTGTACATTTAACCCAGTTTAGTGGCAAGTTCTTTAGACTTTGCCTTTTCGAGTTTGGCAATGCCAGCCACAGACTTGGGACCCAGGACATTGCCTCCCCAGTGACTGCAGATCTCATCATACCTGTTGTAATTGGTCCTGATAGCTTCCACCAGCTTAACCAAAGTGCCTTTGTCTTTTGAGTTAACCTGTGTGACGGCGACAGTGGTGCAGGTCTTCCTGTGGACTAGACGTCCCAGTCTTGCCTTCCCCTTGTTAATGCAGTAAGGGACTCCCATTGTACGACACAGTACAGGCAAGAAGATAACCAGCTCAATGGAATCCACGTCGTGTGCAATCACCACCAGCTGAGCTTTCTTCTCCACCAAGGTGATGACGGTGTTAACTCCTGCTGGAAGGACAGGTGGTCTCTTAGTGGGGACATCTCCTTTGCCAGCAGCTTTCTTCTCAGCCCTGGGCCAACAGCCTCTGCTTCTTCTCTTGCTTTGTCTCTGGTCTACGCTTGTGGGCTGATTTCAAACTCCTGAGCTCAAGCTACTCCAGCTTAAGTAGCTGAGTAGCTGTTTGGCGGTCCAGGGCCTGGGTGAACTGGTTAATTGCAGGAGGCACTTTCAGCCGCTTATAAAGGATGGCTCTCTGCCGCTGCAACCTGATACAGCGGGGCCATTTCACAAAGCAGGTGAGGTCTCTTTTGGGCTGGTTGTCCTGTTCAATGCCAAAATTCTTAGGTCTTTTCTCAAACGGGATTCACCACTTTCTTGGCCTCCTGCTTCTTCATGACAGCAAGGGCTGGAGCCACCTTCTTCGCCTTGGCCTTCTTTCCTTTTGGCATCTTGGGCGGTGGGAGGAGAGACAAAAATTTTTAAATAATTATTTTATTTTCAGCCTGGGCAACACATGAGACCCAGTTTCTGCAAAAAAAAATTTTCTTTTTAAATTCACCACAGATGAGGCACTGTGGCTCATGCCTATAATCCCAGCACCTTGGGAAGCCAAGGCAGGAAGATCACTTGAGCTCAGGAAATCAGCCTGAGCAATACAGCGAGACATCATCTCTACTAAAAAATTTTTTTTAAAAATTAGCTGAGGGTGGTGGCAGGCACCTATAGTCCCACCTATGCAGGAGGCTGAGGGGGGAGAATTGCTTGAGACCAGGAGATTGAGGCTGCAGTGAGCTGTGATCGTGCCACTGCACTCCAGCCTGGGTGACAGAGCAAGATCCTGTCTCAATAAATAAATGAATAAATAAAAATTATGTGGGCATGGTGGTGTGTTCCTGCAGTCCCAGCTACTCTGGAGGCTGAGGCAGGAGGATCACTTGAACTATGATTACCCCACAGCATTCCAGCCTGGGCAAAAGAGTGAGATACTACCTAAAAAAAAAA